>NC_086322.1:173596608-173771608 GCF_036172605.1 Pelobates fuscus
AAATAAGAATTAACTTCCTGTTTGACCGTATGGCTTGTCCAGCACAATGGAGGAGGGGGAATACTACATCCTGTATTCTTGCACATGCTCCGTACACTACTGATCATATCTTGCCTCGTGCAACCAACTGATCGATACGTCAGCATATGCACGTACACATGCCACGTGGTAATCTCGGCCTACTAAATTTATTTTTACAGAGATTCCACCACATTTGGGCTAAATTGGATTCTGCTAAATATATCACAAGAGAAACGTTTATACTTGATTTAGGTAGTTAAATGGTTAATATAAAGTATTAAATCTATAAATTAGCAGAAACAGGAAAAATAAACTTGCATTAGAAAACTGTACAATAGGGAACTACTATAAATTTTGGTTAATATCATTCATATGATGCAACAATTCCATATACATAATACATGAAAATATATATACATAGAAGAGTGCAAAATGAATGTTAAAAATTGTGAATGTTGGAAAAATATACAAAACAAACCCAAAAATGTATTTGAGAATACATAGCTCCTATCTATGGAAGTTTGTTTCCTCATTCTACAAAAACAATATTTTTATACAATATTTAAACATTTTGGTTCCAAAAAGGCTCCCTTAGCTCCAATCTCCTATTTCTTCCTCCACCTCAGCTCAGCACACATTCACATGTTGCATTATTACACATTTTATGTCATGCATTTTAAGTCTTGGGCATTGGTTACAATGCACTTTATTAATTCTGGCAGGTTTTGAGTTGTTTATATACAGTTGCAAGAAAAAGTATGTGAACCCTTTGGAATGATGTGGATTTCTGCACAAATTGGTCATAAAATGTGATCTGATCATCATCTAAGTCACAACAATAGACAATAACAGTCTGCTTAAACTAATAACACACAAAGAATGAAATGTTGCCATGTTTTTATTGAACACATCATGTAAACATTCACAGTGCAGGTGGAAAAAAGTATGTGAACCCCTAGACTAATGGCATCTCCAAGAGCTAATTGGAGTGAGATGTCAGCCAACTGGAGTCCAATCAATGAAATGAGATTGGAGGTGTTGGTTACAGCTGCTCTGCCCTATAAAAAAAACACACACCAGTTCTGGGTTTGCTTTTCACAAGAAGCATTGCCTGATGTGAATGATGCCTTGCACAAAAGATCTCTCAGAAGACCTACGATTAAGAATTGTTGACTTGCATGAAGCTGGAAAGGGTTATAAAAATATCTCCAAAAGCCTTGTTGTTCATCAGTCCACGGTAAGACAAATTGTCTATAACTGGAAAAAGTTCAGCACTGCTGCTACCTCCCTAGGAGTGGCTGTCCTGTAAAAATGACTGCAAGAGCACAGCGCAGACTGCTCAATGAGGTGAAGAAGAATCCTAGAGTGTCAGCTAAAGACTTACAAAAGTCACTGGCAAATGCTAACATCCCTGTTAGCGAATCTACAATACGTAAAACACTAAACAAGAATGGATTTCATGGGAGGATACCACAGAGGAAGCCACTGCTGTCCAAACAAAACATTGCTGCACGTTTACAGTTTGCACAAGAGCACCTGGATGTTCCACAGCAGTACTGGCAAAATATTCTGTGGACAGATGAAACCAAAGTTGAGTTGTTTGGAAGAAACACACAACACTATGTGTGGTGAAAAAGAGGCACAGCACATCAACATCAAAACCCCATCTCAACTGTGAGGTATGGTGGTGGGGGCATCACGGTTTGGGGCTGCTTTGCTGCATCAGGGCCTGGATGGATTGCTATCATCGAAGGAAAAATGAATTCCCAAGTTTATCAAGACATTTTGCAGGAGAACTTAAGGCCATCTGTCTACCAGCTGAAGCTCAACAGAAGATGGGTGTTGCAACAGGACAATGACCCAAAGCATAGAAGTAAATCAACAACAGAATGGTTTAAACAGAAGAAAATACGCCTTCTGAAGTGGCCCAGTCAGAGTCCTGACCTCAACCCGATTCACTCGCTTTAAGGACACTGACTGCTATTAGCTTACACTGGAAAACTTTTTTTTCTTTGTAAAAGCACGCTACAGAGACACCAGATATGAGTGGCAACTGTCAAAGTAGGCTGGCAGGGTTCTGCAGGGCACACGCTGAAGGCCTGAAACACCCGCTTTAAGGACACTGACTGCTATTAGCTTACACTGGAAAACTTTTTTCTTGGTAAAAGCACGCTACAGAGACACCAGATATGAGTGGCAACTGTCAAAGTACGCTGGCAGGGTTCTGCAGGGCACACGCTGAAGGCCTGAAACACCCGCTTTAAGGACACTGACTGCTATTAGCTTACACTGGAAAACTTTTTTCTTGGTAAAAGCACGCTACAGAGACACCCGATATGAGTGTTAACTGTCAAAGTACGCTGGCAGGGTTCTGCAGGGCACACGCTGAAGGAAGGCCTGAAACACCCGCTTTAAGGACACTGACTGCTATTAGCTTACACTGGAAAACTTTTTTCTTTGTAAAAGCACGCTACAGAGACACCAGATATGAGTGGCAACTGTCATAGTACGCTGGCAGGGTTCTGCAGGGCACACGCTGAAGGAAGGCCTGACACACCCGCTTTAAGGACACTGACTGCTATTAGCTTACACTGGAAAACTTTTTTTCTTTGTAAAAGCACGACATAGAGACACCAGATATGAGTGGCAACTGTCAAAGTACGCTGGCAGGGTTCTGCAAGTATATACATTGTAACGGATCGCCTGGCACCCCGACTTGGTACCTCCGTTAATGGATGCTCCTAGCGCTTCCTGAGGACTCCAAGCACTCTGGCAGACACCACAATCACCGAATCCGAGAAACCTTTAAATTCTCCCAAGCATATGAATGCTGTAGACCATTGAATAGGAACCATACGAATAGGCTTGTACTCCTAGCAGTCAACTGGAACAGCATGCAATCAATCCTTCCCCCAATAATGAGACGACACTTCACTTTGAGGGTTAAAACAGGAACTCTGGACTGGCTCATCCAGCCTGGCTTTTATTTCCAACTCACACATACAGGCCACACCCAGGGGGAGGCATAAAAGAACCAATGACATAGATGTTACCTCCCACACATCCCCTCCCCTTAGTGTGACACATAATCCCATTATGCATACAGTGTAAAATATACTTTTACACAACTTTCATAACTTTAAAACCATACATCACATTCACATAAAAATACATATCCACAATCAATCCATTCAGGGGAACAACATATTAAAAAATGGCATGAATCCGACCAGGGGTTCAAAAGTTACTAAAAGTATATTTTGTTCCTTTCTGGCTGGCAGAAAAACATCCCCACATTGCACCCTGGTTTCCTCCCTTCTGCCCTGGAGTTAATTGGAGAAGTAATCCAATTACCCAGGACTAAAGGCAGACTCCATTAACCACATGGTTGCAAAACAACATAAAACACTTTAAAATACATAAAGTCACATTTACACATAACACACAGACATTTCACCTATCCCCAGATAGCTGGGATCTGAGCGCACAAAACTACCGAATAGCGCGCAGATCCTACTCACACAGTACAATTGCCATGGAGCTAAAGTCTTTCCCATAGTCTTTCATTATGAATAGGCTCCATGGTATAGCTATCTGGGGTATCACATTCCCATAAAGTCTGGTCCATAGTCCAAAGGCAAGAGGCGGGCTATCGGCCCCCTCCAAGGACACGTGGCGAGGTCGGTTTCGCCACAATCCCAAAAAGTCCCAATATGTCCATAGATGAGTTTAAAAGGGCCAGCAACAGCAATATACAGTATAACAAGCCCAAATATAAATCTTTAAATGTACCAGTTTTCCAGGGGCCATAGTCAGCGGGTAAGAGGCAGGCAGCCAGGCCCCTCCAATGTCCAGTGGCGAGGTGGGTTCCGCCACATTTCTCCCCTTTCTCATTTAGACTATCCAGACTCCAGACCTCCAGTCGGTCTGGGGCTCTGATAGTCGGCTGGCTGTCCTTACAGGGGGTAGTTGTCCAGATGGCCCCCTGCCACTCGTGTCCAGTTGTAAGTCCAAGGCTTGGGGAAAAAGTAACCAGGGTGTCCTCTCCCCTGGTTGAACACAGCTGTTGTTGGGGAAAAACGACTGTCTCCCCTTCCGATATTTTGTCTGGCTGTTGTGGACTAGGACCGACTGTCCCTATCCCCAGTGGTGTAGGTGCAGAGACTATGGTCCCATCTGCACGGTTGTGGGGTTTACTGTCTCCCCTTGGTGTGCTAAGCTGCCGCTGGGGAGAGGGAATGACAAACTCCTCTCCCTGAACCGTAGACTGCCGCTGGGGAGCAAGGACGGCTCCTTCAGCTCCCTGTAACTTGGGCACAGAGACCACGGTCCCATCTGTGCTGTTGTGGGGCTTACTGTCTCCCCTTGGTGAGCTGTGCTGCCGCTGGGGAGAGGAAATAACAAACCCCTCTCCCTGAACCGTAGACTGCCGCTGGGGAGCAAGGACATCTCCTTCAGCTCCCTGTAGCTTGGGCACAGAGACCACGGTCCCATCTGTGCTGGTGTGGGGCTTACTGTCTCCCCTTGGTGTGTTAGGCTGCCGCTGGGGAGCAAGGATGGCACCTTCAGCCCCCTGTAATACACACTGCCGCTGGGGATCTGGGCCAACTGCCCAGCCTCCCTGTAGGGCCGGCAGAGAGACCACGGTCCCATCTCCACCTGCCATCTGTGGGTCTTCCCAGGACCAGTCGATAAGGTCCCCCATTTCTGGGGCTGGTTGGGCAGTAGGAGGTACTAAATGCAGGTCTCCTGCTGGCGGGCTTAGTTGTTGGGGAGGGGGAACAAAACTCACCGCTCCCAATGGTGTACAGTCCAGAAGCCCCATCAGGTTAGAGACAGGCGGTGTCACTGGATCATATAAGTCTGCATAATTCTGTTTGATCTCCCACTGCTCTGGTGGTACTTGTGGGGTATATGGTAACTGACTGGCGCTGAACAGGTGTTGGTAATCCTGCTCCAGCTCCCATTCCTGGACAACCAGTTCAGTCAAGTCTGGCCTTAGGTCCTCGGCCATAGGGAGATCCAGCACGGCTTCTCTGTAGTCAAATATGTCCCAAAGCCGTGACTCTGCCGCACTCCCAAAGTCTGGTTCTGCAAATGTCCCCCATAATAAGCCAGGGCCATTATAATCCTCGCCCTCAGGTTTGCCAAATTTGGCCATTCCAGGCACCCGCTGAACCGCGTACCAACGTAGCGCTTGGTATGCGTCCTCGAGACCCAGTTCTCTCCATGCCAGTGAATCAAGTTGCATCACCCAATCCTCCTGAGCCTGTTCTCCCAGCATAGGTATCCGTAGGGCCACTCTGGCTTGTAATCGCTGCTCCTTGCTGGGGAGACGCTCACCTCGCCAACGCTGGACACCCTCTAGGGTTTCTTCCCACATCCCCTGTCGGGCATCCTCTCTGCATGCCAACCTGGATGCCTCTGCTATCGGCTTATCCAGTGTGGCCAAGATGCTCTGTAATCTCCAGTTAAACTCCTCTTCCACTTGGAGCACTGTCCAGGGACTCGCTGGTTCTATGCCACTCCATAATAATTCCTGTGTCTCCAGGGTGTTGTTCCTCTCACACCAGGACGCCATCCCACCGCTGCCACCAATGTAACGGATCGCCTGGCACCCCGACTTGGTACCTCCGTTAATGGATGCTCCTAGCGCTTCCTGAGGACTCCAAGCACTCTGGCAGACACCACAATCACCGAATCCGAGAAACCTTTAAATTCTCCCAAGCATATGAATGCTGTAGACCATTGAATAGGAACCATACGAATAGGCTTGTACTCCTAGCAGTCAACTGGAACAGCATGCAATCAATCCTTCCCCCAATAATGAGACGACACTTCACTTTGAGGGTTAAAACAGGAACTCTGGACTGGCTCATCCAGCCTGGCTTTTATTTCCAACTCACACATACAGGCCACACCCAGGGGGAGGCATAAAAGAACCAATGACATAGATGTTACCTCCCACACATCCCCTCCCCTTAGTGTGACACATAATCCCATTATGCATACAGTGTAAAATATACTTTTACACAACTTTCATAACTTTAAAACCATACATCACATTCACATAAAAATACATATCCACAATCAATCCATTCAGGGGAACAACATATTAAAAAATGGCATGAATCCGACCAGGGGTTCAAAAGTTACTAAAAGTATATTTTGTTCCTTTCTGGCTGGCAGAAAAACCTCCCCACATTGCACCCTGGTTTCCTCCCTTCTGCCCTGGAGTTAATTGGAGAAGTAATCCAATTACCCAGGACTAAAGGCAGACTCCATTAACCACATGGTTGCAAAACAACATAAAACACTTTAAAATACATAAAGTCACATTTACACATAACACACAGACATTTCACCTATCCCCAGATAGCTGGGATCTGAGCGCACAAAACTACCGAATAGCGCGCAGATCCTACTCACACAGTACAATTGCCATGGAGCTAAAGTCTTTCCCATAGTCTTTCATTATGAATAGGCTCCATGGTATAGCTATCTGGGGTATCACATTCCCATAAAGTCTGGTCCATAGTCCAAAGGCAAGAGGCGGGCTATCGGCCCCCTCCAAGGACACGTGGCGAGGTCGGTTTCGCCACAATCCCAAAAAGTCCCAATATGTCCATAGATGAGTTTAAAAGGGCCAGCAACAGCAATATACAGTATAACAAGCCCAAATATAAATCTTTAAATGTACCAGTTTTCCAGGGGCCATAGTCAGCGGGTAAGAGGCAGGCAGCCAGGCCCCTCCAATGTCCAGTGGCGAGGTGGGTTCCGCCACATACATCTATCACAAAAAGCAGAGACTCAGCCGGCAAAATAGAGTCCCATCATAGGTGTAGCGTGTTAGGTTCTAACAGGCTACTTCTAAACAGTCTGTAAACCGTGAAAAAAATACCCACAGCCCGACGCGCGTTTCGGCGATACTAATCGCCTTTATCAAGGGCACAAGTAAGCCATGTACTCTCTACCGGACTGTTCTCTGGCTGAGAGTACTACGTTTATAATTATCTCTATATAAGTTCACTAATTAGTTCTCATTGTTAAAATGCTCAATATGTCTAGGAGATCAATACATTTTCAGCATTTATAAAGCAAATACTGCAACAAGTGAATTACGGATTTAAAGCTAAAACTTTGCTAAATTTGGCAAGTTGAGATTACAACCTTACTGGCAGTCACATAATCCAAAACTGCTACAAAAAATATATATATATATCTGAAGAAAATACATCCCCCAGGCTATGTAATTAAGAGCAGTTTAACACTTTTCATGTAACCATTTTGTCACAAAACTAGGTCAATTTAGTTAATATTTGTTATTTTTTGTAGATGTTTTATTTTAGGGAAATTTACAGACTACTCATGTCCCACTATTGCAAACACCACATATTTATATTCTGCTCTTGTTCTAGAGTACAATGATACCCCACATATGTCACTTTTTCCCTAATTCTGCACCTAATCCTACTCCTAATCCAAATCTATAATCTAACCTATTTTCTGTGGTACAGAAGGGGTTAAAAGTCCTTCGCCGCTGGTTCAGGCTCTGCCTCCTCTCCTTCCCATCGTCAGAATGATTACCTATGGGGTTTTGGGTGATGCTGGATGTCCTCATGGATAAGTGTGTAATCTAAAATAAAAAAAATAAGTAAAAAAATAAATATCAAATTGAAAAATGAAATGAAAAATAAAAAATACTAAAAAAGTTGAAGAAAAAGTAAGATGTTAACATGGCCAATTAGAATAAAAATGCCAAAACACAGAAAAAAAATAACAATAAAATATGCATTAGCTGTAAAGAAAATGAAATAAGTATATTACTCACCTAAATTGCTAAACTAAAAGCTCCACCCAATGGGGACTTGTAGCCAAAGAGTCACACCAGATAAAGGGTTAGACCCAGAAAGCAACCAGTCAAAAAGAAGCTCTATGATACAAGACTAACTTTCCTGGTTGTCCAACAAGATAAGATAACATAGGATAACAAAACCCTACCCTATCCCCATGGGCATCTTATGCAGAAAGTGTTGTAGCTCATATTCTTCATTTAAGCTCTAGGGTATTCAGTAGGGAATTTTATTTGGTCTCCCTTTGTTTCGAAAGGCAATTCTGGTCACCTCCTCTCCCCATTCCAGAGTGGATGATCTGGAACCTCACCTGGTTAGCATGGTGGCCTGAAGTCCATAAATGCCTAACCACTAGTGAAGTAAAGATGTCCTTCACAAGAGCCAGCATCATAGCCCCTTTGTACTTCCTAATTCTCTCATTCTCTGGACAAATAATCTCACATAGAGGAAGCCACAAAGGCATTCCAGTAAATACACTACAAAAAAAAGAGTTGCAAGTAAAAAGTCTTTAATCTTAAATGTATGGCTAGTATAGGGTTGTGCAAAATATTTCCCCCAATAATGCATTCCAGTGTGCACAATTCAGGTATGTAAAAGTGCAATTTTTCTTTAGAGTGACCTCTATTTGACTAAATCTTTGCATGATATTAGACAATCTCGTGCAGGGCCGTATTAACATAGGGGCTGATGGAGCGAGCTAAAGCTCCATTAATTTACTGCTATTGCTTTGTGCAGTGGTAATACGTATGCAAACTAAAGAAGGATGTAGGGGAACAAAATTTGTGTGGACTGGCTGAAAATGAAATTGGTTAAGGTAAAGCTTACTTTGCACACTGTGCAAAGCAAATGCTTTTGCTGCTTTGGTCTATGTGGTATGTCACCTTTCTTTTACACTCACTACATCCACCGTTTCTCTGACCCAGAATACATTACAGAAGCTTATGCCTGTTTTAGAGCTTTATCTAAAAAATATTCTGTAATTAGGCCCATCATATATGTCAGCACACATTTACACACAGAGGACACCAACACACACACATTTACACACAGATGACATGAACACACACGCATTTACACACAGAGGACATGAACACACACACACACACACACACACACACACTGGCAACCAAAGAAAACCAAAAATGAAGGCTGCGCAAATAATTGCAATATGCACCAAAGTGCATAGAATGACATGGAAATAAGGCAAACACTTCGGAAAGAATCACTTTCTTAATGCAGCATGTCCCTATTCAATATTTGCACTCACCAAGTTATGTAGAGTGAAAGACAATGAAATAAGCGGTCCAGTACCAGCCCAAGACAAAATAAGTCCATAAAGGCTAATAAAGACAAAAAAGAAACGGAGGACACCATATGGGGCACACATCCAGGAGATAAACAATAGAGATAAAGAAAAAAACACATAAAAATAAATGTAAATATACATATATCCAAATCCCATAAAGAAAAGCATATAAAAACAACAAAGAATAATACATATACAATACAAGTCAATTTCCTTGGTTAAACATGCTGCCAGAAAAAAAAAAAAAAAAAACATACAGAGTGTATGTCACTCAAATTACAGCTAAGACACCTAAGGTGGTCAGGTCTACAGTATACCTCCCTGATGGCGGAGATAACTCAGATAAACTGATAAAGGAGAAAGGCAGAGGTCAGAAGGCAAACACATAATAGACATAACATAAGTAAATAATATATACAAAATAAAGGCTCACCTTCCTAAAGGAACCAGTACAACTCAAGCTTCTCATTGAGACTGTGAGAGGCCACTGTGTCCAGAAAATACATTCAGCATACAACTTTCCTTCTGTAGAAGGATCTTCTCCCCATTACTTCCTCTGGTTAGTGGAGGTACCCTCTCTAACACTTGGTACCTTGTCTGAGAGACATTATGTCGCATCACTCTGCCAGACTAATGGTGCCTCAAAGTTAAGAGTATGTATTGTAGTTTTGTGATGAAACATACAATCTTTTAGTTCATGTATGGTTTTAGCCACATGCCTCAAGCCACATGGACACTTCAGAAGATATACAATAAATTCTGTCTGACAAGTAAAGAAGCCTTTTAGTCTGATCTGTTGGCCTGTTCTAGTGTGCTTTCAATATTCCACTTTAATCACACCACTGCAATGATTGCAGTTCAGGCATTGATAAGTACCATGCACCAGTTTGGATAGGAAAAGTTGCTTATTTATCGTCGGGTTATCCTTAACAACCATGTTGCATTTAGTACAACACATTTTATGGGGAAGTATCCTTGAATAAATACTCTATATGCTTATCCAGTTATAAAATATGCCTGTTCATACATATTATGTCTTGGACTATGGAGGAAAAGGGGGAGTAGGTACTTACATATAGTAGTCCATCTGATTTAGCTCTACATGTAGTGGAAAGGAGGTCTTCCCTTTTGATGGCTTTCACTTTATGCTTCACTATTTGGAAAAGACAATGACTGTATCCTTGTTTTGTGAATTTATTACAGATGTGAGAAAGGCGGGTGTTCTCCAGTGACTCGTCACTAGGAATCCTGCATACACTGAGAAATTGGCTGTTTGGGATACATTTGATTTCTTTAGAAGGATGGAAACTATGGGTATGAAGTAAACTGTTAGTGTCAGTGTTTTTTGGAAGAGATCAGTAATCAAGCTATTGTCAGCCTTGACTTCAAGAATATCCAAGAAACTAACAGTATGTGCACTGATAGTAGTAACTTTAATGTCAGAATGACACTGATTAGGATAGGAGAGGCAGATGTCCAATTTGACTGCAGCCCCTCAAAATCATCAACCAGTCATTAATGTATCTTAACCATGTAGCAGCATGGGTCTGAAACAGAATGTGGGAGTACAGATAGCTGTCCTCTAACTCCATCATAAAAAGGTGATCGTATGAGGGCGCCATATCTTTTTACGGAAAATATCCCATAAAGTGGTAGCAAACTGACTTAGTTTGTTATCAAGGAGAACATTGGACAACCTTTTTTGTACTACGTCAATACCGTCCTTGTGTGGGATAGAGGTATAATGGTTAGCTATGTCCAAAGTCACCAGTAATAATATGTAGATCCTTTAATTTTAAAGGTGTCTTTGGTGTCTTCAATGTAGCATCTCCCTCACTTGACCAGGGGTTGGAGAAATTGGCCAATAAAGACAGTCAAAGGCTGGCTGAAAAATGGAATCTGTCCCTGCAACAATAGGATGTCCCGGGAGACTAGTGGCATTTTTGTGGACTTTCAGGAGAGTATAAAAAACTGGTACAACAGAAAATGTATTCTGCAGAAGAGAGTGTTGGGATTGTGTGATTACTTGTTTGTCCAGAGCTCTATCAAGTACAGTGGCAATAATTTGAGAAACATGGGCCGAAGGGTCACCTTTAAGAACTCTGTAATTAGTTCTATCAAGCAGTTGTCTTGTGACCTCTGCATGATAGTCTTTTTGTGCTGAATCATTATCAAGCCACCTTTGTCCACCGACTTGATAATGATATCCAGGTTCTGGGATAGTTTTGTCAGAGCTATGCTTTCTTTCATGTCTGATCATGCCAAGGTAGTTGTTCGATCTGTGTTTTTACAACATTTGAGAATGTCTAGACTGAGTTCTTGGGAACAAGAGGGAAGAAAATACTCTTTTGTCTACAAACCTCTAATTGGACATTGGACCCTGTGAATCCTTCTGTACCCAAAGGAGGATCATAATCTGGAAAAGGATAGTTTTTTCTTGGGATGGGGGTTGCTGACCTGCAAAGAAAGCACAAAGATTTGCAAGTCAACCTGGCAAGTAAATAAATGAGTATAAGATGAAGGCACATAATTTAGACCTTTGCAAAGTGCTTAAGCTGATTACTAAATAATAAGAAACTAGAGAGGCTCAATACCATTTGTCCCTGGAATTTCTTTTCAAAGTCTTGCTGTGTATTAACAGTGTGTACTTTCTTACTGGAGTGCCCCCTGATGCCTCTTCTCATGGAGGCAGTGCTTTTAAAAAAGGTCATCCAGTGGTACTTGTTGATGATGCATCCGTATCTGAGCCTGTCGATATAGTCACACTACAGAAAGAAGGCCCAGTATTCTTTGGTCGTGGTCATGATTGTTGTTTATATGTATAAACCCTATCAAACTGGTAGTCCAAAGTATCTATCTTGAATTTGCTAATTTTCACAACTTTTAATTCTTTACGAAATTTGCCAATAGAAGCAGAGATTCCTTGTGTATATTTTTGAAGATTCTCAGCCTCAATCTGGGCTGTTAGATGTGTTGTATTCTCTGGTTTTTGCATGATGATCTTTTCCAGTTCTCCATTAAGGCTTTAAACACTTAGTGCGATCAGTTCCAAAACACATTTAGTTAAAAATTTGAACCACCTTTTTGAATGATTAATGTTATCTTTGCACAATGTGGAGACCAGTGGAACCCTCAGAACTCTTGGAATCCATTTAACTCTAAGATATTCAACCATTGTAGTTTGATGAAGCTTGTAATTTACCTCCTTCTTGGACAATGTCTTTAGTCTTTTCCCGAGTCATAGTGAGTCTGTCTCTCTTGCAAAGGCACCACTGTCTGAGGCATTGGCACATACAATGGCCTCTGAATGCTGTGGGATGGGGTATAGGCAAACACTTACACCTTGCTTGTAGTCAAAATAGCAGTGTCAGTAAAGAACACATTAGACCCATCTTATTTCTCAGCACACACTAACACACAGAGGACACTGACACATACAGATTTATACACAGAGGACAGATACACTCTCACAGACACAGTTACTGACAGTCACATCCAATAGGCTTTCCAGAACTGATCTGTGGCAATTCTATGACTGTCAGAGATAATACTGTTTGTCCTTAACAACTGTAGGGGAGAGCTGTTTTTCGGTGAGGTGGATGGATACTGTTAAAAGATTATAGGTTATTTAGATCTGTAAAAATGTCACTATCCAGTCCATTAACTGATCTGTACACCAATATGTCCAAAAGGAGAATTCCTGATTGTGGAAATTGGCCGTTAACTGGATGTTAGGATCAAACAAAATAAGCTGATCAAGAAAGGACTGCAATTCCGCTTAAGAGTACCTCCAGAGCATGAAAATATTATCAATACATTTCTTTCATAGTAAACAAGATTGAAATTACGCATTTGTGTAAATTTTCCCATTTTAACTGTAATCCATGCACTGACCAGCCACAACATTAAAATCACTTATACATGAAGTGAATAACATTGATTATATTGTTACAATGGCATCTATCAATGGATGAGATATACTAGACAGTGAGATCTTGAATTTCATGTGCTGGAAGCAGGAAAAACAGAGAAGCGAAAAGCAGGGATTGACTTTCACTAAGCTAAGTAGTGTAGGCTAGATGACTGGGTCAGAGCATCTCCAAAATTCCAAGTCTTGTGGGGTGTTCCTAGTATACACTGATTAGTATCTATAAAAAGTTTTGCAAGGAAGGATAAACAGTGAACCTGCATCATGTTCAAGGGTGACAAGGGGCGAAGGTTATCCTGTCTGGTCCAAGTTACTGTAGCTCAAATTGCTGAAAAACTTCCATGATAGAAAGGTGTCAGAACACAGTGCATTACAGTTTGCCGAGTAACTGTAGACTGGTCAGAGTGCCCATAATGACTTTTGTCCACCGCCATGAGCGTCAGAACTGGACCATGGAGCAATGGAAGAAGAGTGTCTGGTCTGATGAATCACATCAGCTGTATAGTCTAGTGCATGTGCGTTGATTACCTGAGGAAGAGATGGCATGCAAGATTCACTATGGGAAAAAGGCAGACATAGGATACACTGGGCAATGTTCTGCTGAGAAACCTTGGCTCCTGGCATTCATGTGAATGTACCATCTACCAAGAGATTGTTGCAAACCATATACGCACCTTCATGGCAATAGTGTCCCCTGATGGTAGACCTCTTTCAACATGATAATGCACTTTTCCACACTGCAAAAAAATGTTCAGGAATGGTTTGAGGAACATAAGTTCAAGGTGCTGCCCTGGCCTCCATATTCCTACAGATCTCAATCTGTGGGATGTTCTGGAACAACGAATCTGATCCATAGAGCCCCACCCCCAACTTTAAGGTCTTAAAGGATCAGTTCTTAGTATCTTGGTGCCAGATAGCAGATGTGTTGTGGAGTCCATGCAGCGATGTATCAGAGCTGTTTTAGCAGCATGAGGGGTTCTACACAATATTAAGCAGGTGGTTTTAATGATGTGGCTGATAAATGTATAGTGGAAATACTCACCAAGATATATATAGATATATATATATATATCCAGCCAATGACATAAAATTTAAGTTTCAGCTATGTAGATCTTGCATTTGTTTTTGCTTGTTAACTTATTTCTGTACTTTAAAATTCAACAAATAATGTTAAAAAATGAATCAGATATAATTAAGGGTATTAGAATTATAGTAATGGGGAATGTTAAGCCAGGGAAAAGGGAGGAGGTAAGTCATTGAGGTGTTAGAATAGAGGCAGTACCATGGCTTAGAATATCAGAAGTGATTTTGGTGAGGGTTCCAAGAGCTCAAGTTGGAGGTGACTGAGCCATTGGAGGCATGATTCCAGTAGTGGCCTCTGCGATAAAATGGATTTACTGGCAGCAAGAATACTTTTTTTTTTTAAGTATCTTTACATCAGGTTTACTGCCCTGTCATCTGAAATTTACAGATATATAAGCAAATTAGTCAAATGTTTCTTTCACAAACTTTTTTTTTTTTTTTTTAAACAATGTAGAAATATTAATGGAAAAAATTAAAATCTTCATATTAGTTTCATTTCATATTAAGAGTTCTCTATGACCAATAGTCACACAGTGCAGACATCAGGGGCTGAACGACAGACATCAAGAACAATGTGCAAATATAGAAAATAACTGAAATTATGGATTTACCAGCTCAAACAGCTTCACTGGAAATTTTATATTAAAGGTTAATCCTGCGACCTGGTTAGAAAACCTCTACAAAAGAATAGTATGAATCTTCAGGTGTACGTCCCACCGGATCAATAGCCAGAGTACTAATAAATGAACATGGAAATGGCTAAAACAAATTGTTCCACCGATATAAAGGCCAACCACAAGGACTTTTTTCACAAAGTCTTTGTAAGCATACAAAAGGAATTTCTGTTTGTCTGTTGAGCCAAATGCATTTTGTCATAGTCCTAAAGTCATTCCATCGTCTGCTCATTTCTTCTGTTTAGGCGGTGGTCTGTAAATACCAACCACCACTGCGTGGTCTCTCTCATATGGCTCCAAGGTCAGTTGTTCTTGTGGTTTCATATTTTCTTGTTGCATTTTCTTTACTTCAGAAGCAAAAACAGCCTCTGGAGCCGCGGTGGAGTCAATACAATTTGCCTTAATAGATATGACAAAATGGCCACCATTCTTCAGGAAATTGTGAGCATTGAGCGCCACTATCCGAGTCTGATCCGGCTGAGCTACGTCTGCAAAAACGACATCTACCATACCTATTAACATGCAGTATTTGTGAGGATGCCTGGCGTCTTCAATGACAGGAATGATGTTTGTACGTTTCTTTGCCACATTAATGAGATCATGGCCGGATCTGTGAGAGAACTCTACGGCATAAACCAATCCTTCTGAACCAACCAAGTCAGAAACACGAGACACTGTGGTGCCGGAAGCAGCTCCAAGATACAAGACTTTAGAGCCAGGTTTTATGTGGATTTGATCAATTCCACCCAAAATGGCAGCAGCAAGCTTCGATCGGAAAGGGTTCCATGCTCTGTACTCTATTTTAGTTTCTCCTTCCTCAACAGATATTCGCTTCTCTCCATATACAGACTCACCGGGAACTAGGTTTCTAGTCACCAGAGCATCTTCCTTCCCTCGGGAGATAAAGACACCTTCATGTCGGTGAGGCTCAACAATGACTTTCTTTCCTCCGCCACGGGGACCCCCTCTTCCTCTGAACCCACCCCTGCCACCTTGACCGCCACGATCACTAGGGCCGACAAATCCCCCTCTTCCACCACGAAATCCAACTCTTCCACCACGATCGCCAAAACCTCCGCGGCCACTTCTAGGGCTGAAACCTGGCCTCATGGCGATGTCTGCGCGGACTGAGCTCTCAGAGATACCAACACGTGTCTGCTCTCCACGAGAAGTCAAGAATACATTTTTCAATTTGCTTATTATCTCAAAATTATTAAAGCATTCATGATTGATTGTTGGGTTAGGATCTTTCCAGTGGAAAGGAATCAGCACTTTTTGCAATTAAATGCCAAGAGGTCTTTTGTAGATGGAAATACAATGCCTTAGTGTGAATATTTCAATCTATATGAAATACTAATTAATTTATTGTGTTTCTTTTCTGGGGGTGAGGGGGTGTAAGAGTTGCTTTACGGGTTTATTATAGTATTATTTTATCAGTTTAGATATATCCATACTAGTTTGTAATAAAATTCACAAGAAAAAAAACACACAAAAAAAATTAAATTTTATTTTCATATAGAGCGGATCCAGTACAAAATAGACATCAACCTGGCAAAGTCTCATATTCCAACCTAAATATACCCTCGCCACAGATCAATCATGGCAACTGGCACTATTGATTAAATCGCAGGTATGATACATGTATCTTGTTCAAAATACAATATATTTGGGGCATTAAGATCACTTGATACAGAAAGTAAAGTGCACTCTATAGGATATTTTTGGCATGCCTCATCACGCTTGGCGTCCTCTTATTTGTTTATTTTATTTTTTTAAAGTACCACCAAGTTGGGGGTATGAGCTTAGAATTTATGTACAAATGCTCACGTAAAAAAAAATAAAAATAAAAAAAAAATAGCTGGAGAATGTGATTCTCAAATAAGCTTTTTATTCCATTAGACTTCTAGTAGTTAAATTTCTCAGGAGAGTCTCTATGTTTCCAAGGGTTCTACAATGTATGTGCTAAGATACCAACATAAAATAGTGTAATTCACAAGAAAAGAGGAAGCAGAACCCCTAAAAAGTGTGCTCCTGTATTACTTGCAAGCAGTACACAAAAAAAGTAGAACCATTTTTTTTTCCCTCCTTTCTTTTTTTCTTTAACTCTTTACAGAAAAAGTAGAAAATCTTAAATATAACTGACATGGATTAAATTGTGACTATTTACAATCAGATATTGTAAAATGGTAAATTAGATATGAAGCTAAAAAGGCACGGCTTTCCCTTTTCCTTAAATACACTGTAAACAGTTTGTATTCCATGCAAAACATTTCACTCTACAAAAAGAAATTGCCTTATTTAGGCAAAGATAGTACTTAAATAGTCTCCATCAAAATAGAATTCTTTCAAAAATACTTTCCTATACTTTCCATTCATCTTCTGTCTGTAAATATGTTTTTTCCTCATTTACAAAATTTCCATACATTTTGTGATTCAGGTCCTTCACAATTTATACATATAGAGCAATATACAGTACAGCGTGGACTGCCAAAATTATTTGTAAAGCCAGCACAATATACAGTAGCTACTATAAATTGAGATAGGGCATTTGTTTTAACATCTTATCATTTTCCTCTCATTTAAATAAATGACTAAGTTACACATTAGGATTCATGTAAAAATTGCAGAGTTCTCCTATGGTACAGGAATCTGGACTAGGTCTTGGTGGAAAATCGTGCACTGAGCGTGCATGATCACCTCTCACTATGCAACAAACGTTAAAACAATCCCAATCCTTAATCTACAGTATGATTGATAACATGGGACAACAAATGCCATGGATGGGATGTGAATATTAAACATCAAATGTTCCTTATATTTCTTTTATACAACATGTTTCTTTTTATTATTTTTCTGTACAAGAAAAGAATATTTAATGCCCCATATTAACTGTACACTGTGTGTGCAAACCAAGGGAAGTCTTTTAAAAAGTCCTTAATTGTCCATAAACCCATAAAAACAAACAAAACCCAGAAACTCCATAGCATATTTAAAACTTCATTATGTTAAAATATCAAAATGAAACAGTTTTTGATTAGATATGGCTTTTTATCCATAGAAACAGGAGCAAGTTTCAACTGTTTGGGTAGGTATAGCTTTCATTATTTAAAATACACCATTTTCAGTCCCCCATCAGTCAGAGGATTATTTACTTTTGTTTGTTTGTTTTTCATCCAGCTGACAAATAAAACTTTATTCATAATGTCTAATATCGTTTCTTCAGTCCTGCTTGGGTATGGAACATCAGAGGAAACTTAAGGCAAAGTTCTCCTTTAAGACTTTTCTAGATACTTTCTGTGAAAGTACAAAGGCTTGGCATTCCCAGACTCCACCTTTGGTAATTGATCACTAATTATCTCCACAAGCATCGCAGGAAACTCCACCTTTAGCGCCTGAGATTCCCTAAATGTATAGAAGCAGAATTCCAACAAGTCACCAACAACCTGAAAACAAACAAGAAAAAAAAAATATTAAGGTAAGGGATTCCTTTAAAAAAAAAATAAATAAAAAAAAACAAAACAGTGGTAATTAAGAAGAATCTGATGTTTTTTTAAAACATGCATACATTATGTTTTCATATGTTTCTATTAACAAGAGGTTTATTGAAAATGTTCAGGACTCTGAAAAAGATTGGGATAGCAAGAATCGTGTGATAGATGTTTATTTCCTTGTCTGAGGAGAGATAATTGATGAAAGCAGAATTATGGGAATTTTCATTATTATCAGAATTATCACTGACCTCCCACTGAGAAAAGTAGTAGTACTAGAGTAAATTCAATCCTTAAAGGTACGCTCCAAGAACCATAAACACTATAAGCCCACAGTAGTGGTTATGGTGCTAGGATTGCACTGGTGCACTCCTACAGTAAGATGTCAAACCATTTTAGAAATGTTTGACAACTTACCTGGGTCACACTGGAAGCTTGGTCTTCTCCTGCAGAAGCCAGATGTCTCAGAGTGCTCAGCTAATACTCTCAGCCAATAAGTGTGGTTCTGCTTTATTGTATACAGCAATTTAGCTTGTTCTGCTTGAGACAAACAGAAGCAGTGGATGCAGCGTCAGATGTCTCGCAGATAAGGACACTCCTGGCACCATAACCACTACAGAGGGTTATAATGATTATGCTGCCTAGAATATTCCTACATTTTTTTTTTATAAATATGTCCCAGCATCAAAATTGGGATTTCCATCTGGCAATTAAAGCTAAAAAGTATTTTATAAGAAGTAAGCATGTCTCTCTAGCAAAGCTTCAATAAACGTTGATTTTTAAAAGCTGCTGTTGATTTCGCTCACTGCTCCACTGCTCTAAAAAAATAAAAAAAAATAAAAAAAGGTTGAGAGCCACATGTCATGTGTCCTTAAGGGGTTAAAGGAACATTGTAGAGTTTGGAATACATATCTGTATTCCTAATGCTATAGCCCTGATGTAGCTGTCTAGTTTATGGCTCACACAGATATTACAAAATAAAAACATCAAAAAAACAAACTAAAACAGAACAAATAACTCACCTTTTTTTCCCAGTGCTGAGTCTCCCTCGACACTTCTGCATCTTCCTCCTGAATGAGGAGCATTGGTGAGCATCACTTGCTGTGATGCACCTAAGATTCTGCCATAGAGAATTCTGACACTGAATACAAAGATTCTCAATGGCAGACTGTGACGGCAATGCGCATACGCGCATGATGTCACGAAATGCTGTGCTACCCAGGGGGCTTGGAGTTGTGGCTACAAGCATTCTAATTAGTGAATTAAAAGGTTTTGGGGGTAGAAATGCAGGCATTCTAACAACTTCAATAAGATGAAGTTGTTAAAGTGCCTACAGTGTTCCTTTAAAACCTGGAAAAAAGTTAAAGAGTTGACAGTCTATCTTGTTCAAAATAATTATTCAACAGCAAACATACAATGTAAATATAAAAAGTATTTTAATATAGTAGATTACTGTAATACTTTTACATTTGTATGCATTTGGACATATTTTAAAGTACATATCTTTTAAAAGACCTCTGGAGTTCTACTATTTATAGTGATATTGCAACGTAATAACGATAATCATGACACATTTATATATATATATATATATATATATATATTCATTGGGTTTTACAATTACATTAAATAAAGTTACACTAACAATAGATGCCACATTAGGTTCTCAAAGGTTGTAATTAACCGTCAAGGAGATAATACATTCTAAATTAAACAGATTTTGCAATAAAGGAAGTGCAAACATTAGATTTCACTTTACAGGAAGTGTTCAGGAAGGCTGTGTAGGGAGGTGTGACTAGGGCTTTATAAACAAAACTGATTTAACTCCTTAATGGCAAAGAATTTAGCAGTGAGACAGCAGGGGCATGATCTATACATCAAAACTGCTTCATTAAACTAAAATTATTCTGGTGACTACAGCATTCCTTTAATTGTCAAAGGACAGTCAAATGCTTCCCTGTTACACACACCTGTACAGATCTGAAAACCACTGCACACTTAAGATTGTGTTAAAACTAGGGTAATAAAACACATTTCAATATGCTGTTGCCGCAGTGGTCTTTGTCTTCCAAAATATGTCACCAGCTTGGGTCTTTATTTATAGTAATTTAGTAACTTGCTAGGTCAGTTTAATTAGGTTGGCATTAGAAGTGAGGTTGCCATAAGTCATGAATTGACATCAACTTACGCAGAAAGTGAAAATACAAAGCCATTGCACATTAAGGCAAAGTTTTAGCTGGCTTACATTTAACTCCAATGTATACATTTAGAATTGGACATTGCTATCTTCGTGCTATAGTGGCTCTCTTAAACCTTGAAATGTTAATTGGGTTTGCACAAAACCTCCATCACGAGTTAGTGGCATTATAGTATAATGTAGAGTTGTTAAAGATGGCCTTACTTGGTACTTCTAGATTGCAGGGCAGTTCCTTTACAAGTTACTCTAACACAAGATGTAATACAGTAATCATTGAAGCAGCTCTTTATAAAACCAAACATTATTTATATTATGTAAAAAGAAGATGCTTAGCAGTTTTAACCTTAAATCAAGATATACGGATGGATTTATTGCTGAACGTCAAGGACATGTTTTAAAAAAAAAAATATGTCCACTGTTTCATTGAGATCTGTATCGATCTTGCACACAATTTTCTTTGTATGTAGAGATGGACGTATATTTTCAGTTTATTTGTATTATACCCCATTTTGCACCTCAAAATGCATCAGACAGGAAAAACACGTAATTTAAATCCACGTCTTTTCCTGATGCTAAGACAGGACTGCAGAACACCCATATCTTAAAAGCAGACGGTGATTCCTCTTGAGCATGTTCACAGCACGCCGTTGTGCTCTTCAGTTGCGAGAGGAATGTGAAGTGCATGCATCAGTTTTATGTTAATTTTACTTTAAAACCTATGGAAAAAATACCAGAACACAGTAACAACAAATAAATCTAAGGATTGCGCAAAAGGAGTGCATCCACCAAATGCAAGCTTTTTAATGCTTCATAGTTTTTGTTACTAAACATAAATCTGACTCTGACAATGGGTGAACAAGCATCTTTCAAAAGAAAATATTTTATGTAATATATATTGGTTGGCTGCTTAATTGCCCAATGTGAGACATGACTTCAGAAAAGCAACCAGTCAAATCTCCAAGTATAAAAATGAATAATGTGAAATGCATGGTAGGTAATGCGGTGACTGCCATATGGAACTGAAATCAAAATCAAAATAAAACCCCTTCAGCAGCTTACCTTAATCCAGCGCCGGGCTCCCTCGGCGATGGTGACCTCTACTCCCTCACCGACGTCAGCTCCCAAGCTGAATGCGCATGCGCGGCAAGAGCCGCGTGCGCATTAAAACAATCCATAGGAAAGCATTTATCAATGCTTTCCTATGGACGTTATATGCACGCTGGATGCGAATTTCGCATTGAGCGTTGCAGAAGCGCCTCTAGCAGCTGTCAGGAAGACGGCCACTAGAGGTTGGATTAACCCTGCAGTGTAAACATAGCAGTTTCTTTGAAAGTGCTATGTTTACATGTGATGGGTTAAAACCTGAGGGACCTGGCACCTCATTGAGCTGAAGTGGTCTGGGTGACTACAGTGTCCCTTTAATTTGGCAGAGATGGATGCTAAAATATTTTTACAGATGTCAAAATCCATGGTGAAATACTGAGGGTTGTCATTTAAAAAGCAAAACCAAAAAATCAACAACTAGTAAGCAAACAATAAACTGCAGAAGCAGTCTGCATACAGATGTGAAAAAAAATGTCAGCTTCTTATATAGTAAAAATGTATACATGATGTATTTTTCAGAAATTGTGATAAATAAATAACAAATTGTTTGTGAATTTTGCACTTTTTGTCCAGATTATCCTACGGAAAATTATGTTTTGTTCCCGCTCTCTGTTCAACACCACAGTCAGAGTTATTAATTAAAGGGACACTCCACTGATTAAATAAAATAATTTAAAAACAATCACTGTTTTTTCCATGTAAACCCAATAAAAACATGCATGCATTGAATTATGCGTTTTGTTTAATTGAAGTTATATCTAAAAACAGACAGCAAAAGCTGTATATCTCTTGTCTGAAGCCCTTCCCTTCAAACTTTCTGTGGCTGTCCAATCACTGACTTCCCAATGCAGCTCAATGAGAAGCAGGTGCTTTGAACAGGTCCTAGCAGAGTTAGAGTACTTTTTCGAAATTTTTTGATTTTTACCCCCTTCCTAATGAGCTGTACTACATCCAGCTCATTACGAAGCACTATACTCATTAAGAAGCACTATGCTGACAGTTTGTGCCTGGGCTTGCAAAGAAAACATGCAGGAAAATGACATGTATGTTTTATTTGAGCGCATATCTGCTAAACAGTTACAAAAATAAATTCATTAAAAATGGTTCCTTTAACCCCTTAAGGACCAAACTTCTGGAATAAAAGGGAATCATGACGTGTCTCGCACGTCATGTGTCCTTAAGGGGTTAAACAAGGGAGATGAACTAAAGTATAAATATAGCATCAAAAGGAGTATGTATGTATGTCATTTATAAATAAAAGAAAAAGTAAATAATGTTTGTGAAGAAAATAGACTTCTATTTAATATTTTCTTCTTTGTTCTGGCTTTTTTTCCTCCAAGTACTGCATGTATATTGAATATTGGTTTGGTAGTTTGAAACTATCTAACACCGACCACCCTCCTGGCTCATTAACTTCAAAAGAACCGACTATTAAGTGCTCCCTGGGCGGCCGCTGTTTGTATAGCCGAACGCCACGTGAAATAGAAAACAGCGATCTTGTTCGCACGAGGGGAGTCAGCGGGACTTGGTCGTCGAGTGTCTGTAACTAAAATCGGACACTCGACCTCACGAACCACCGCTGAAACTACCGAACGCCTGCTTCCTTTAGTTACTGAACAGCCAAGAGAGCACCATTCGGTAGTTTTGTTCGTACGGACTAGGGGAGCAATCGCTCCTATGAGCCAAGAGGATCCATTCGGTACCTTATTCGTTTTTTTACCTTTTTCTGAATTGACCGACCGCACACGCTGAATTCGTGGAACTGTTTTGGGCAGGAGCCTCGTGTGTGGTCGGTAAAATATGACTTCCATACTTTTTAAGAACCCCTGAACCGATCTGGGTAAAATTTGGCTATGTTTGTCCCCCAGATCGGGGCTATCAGGGGATATGTAATTTGTGGGGATACCTTGTGGGGAAAGGGGTGTTCCAACTTTTGGGGAAATTGTGTGCCCTCTGCCTGGAGATAATTGATTTATTCCTTAACTTATCTCAATATATCCCAGGCAGAGGGCAGGCGGGTATTACTGTAAAACTGTATGGTGATTGGTTATTGTCTTTGTTTGCTGTGGGAGATCCTCTTGCAGGAGGATTTCTAATAAAAGCCAGTGTGTTTTCAATAAACTTCGTTCCTGTTACACCCTTGATGAAGTCTAGGCTCATGTTTGTGGAATATTCTATTTGCTGGGGATAATCGTCTTTGAAGCTGCATTCATCTACACTATTCCTCTACTCCCTGCTGCAGCTATAATCACTTATGCTCAGCTATTGGGAAAGGAATAGAAGACCGCAGTACCATAACCACTGCAGGTCTTAACGATGTTTTCATGACAATTTTACTTTTGTCTTTATTTTGGCTAACCGTAAAGGTAGTGACTTTTACCCAAATCAAAGAAATGAAAATTACCCCAATTTTCTGTCTTTCTTTTCTGCAGTGTATCAATCATTAAAATTATGCACAAGATTTTGTTTTTAAACTATTCTCTGAATATTTTCAACAACATGACCTGTGCATTGTAGTTTCAGATGTAATCTGTGGGTTTTGTGTTGGCAATCTTAAAGCGGCTCTGCCTCACAAACATATTTTGCCACCTTACTTTTCAAACCCTAACTTTCCCCTTTCCATAATTCTTTGCTCCAAAACACCTTCCCCTTTACCTATAGTTTTGCTAATCTTCACAGTGTTGAAAAGTACTGGCAATGATGCAACATCATTGCCTTCTCCTGCCTGAGTATACAACAGGGTCTTAAACCCGCGCATGCTTTTTGTGCCCTTAGTCTTGGGCCCCAGGCCAGAAAAAAATCCATAATGTCATATTAAACTATTAAAATGAAAAAGAAATCCCGACAAAAATATAATCCATCTTTACCCTGCGAGGGCTCTGTGCAGACTGAGTTCACAGGGAGGGGTAAGCCTTATAAAGTTTTCCCATGCCATGCAATTAGACTGGTTGGTTTAAGCCAGGCTTCCCCAAACTCCGGCCCTCCAGATGTTGCTGAACTACAACTCCCATGATTCTCAGCTATCTATTTCATTCATAGAAGTTGTAATTCAGCAACATCTGGAGGGCTGGAGTTTGGGGGAAGACTGGTTTAGGCCAACCAATCAGAGCTCTCACAGAGTGTTCTGACAGGTAATCATGAGACTTACCTAAAATATTCCCTGCTGCTTCAATTTTAAACTATTACAAGGAGGGAGCTCCCTCCTTGTAACAAAACCAATAAACAAAAGAATGAATTGCACAGATGAGATTTCATCCCAGAAGCAATTTGGTTTTGTTTCATTCGTTATAATTTGTATTCATTCATTGGTCAGAATAATGGACGAACAGCCCAAGTTTACCATGAGTAGAAATTATGCACAAAGATCTTGAAAGACAATGGAGGAAGGATAGAGAAATGAGTATTGTGGGAGAATTTTCTGTGACAAAGGAACTGAAGCTTAGTTAACCCCCACACTTGTTTTTTCACATAACAAAAAGCAGTCACTACGTTGTCTTATGTTTTAAAGAGAAAAAGACCAGAAATTAAGAACATAATAGATTGGGAAAGAAGTAGAGAAGATGAAACAATAGGAGAAAGGTGATTTTTTGACGACAGAGCCACTTTAAGAAACAAGACATTTTCAACCTTATTTTCCAAACCACTGCCTTACTTCTCTTTCTATGGCCTAGAATCTGTCAGGGCTTAAGTGGCGTAATCATTTTCGTAAATTTTTTGTCAGAAGCCCTAATATAAACATCCGTGCTATTTGGCAGAAGTAAGAAGAAATAGTGTTGAAGCTTTCAATTACAATCAGTTTCCATTTATATCATGGGCTGTGAGTAACGCTGCACAATCACAACCATTTATATGCCACAGAGGTGAACAATGCATTCAATTGCTGTATGTAGCACATACCTATGTCAATCAATTAATTAAAGCACTGACGACAAATGTTTTTGAGGGTCTTTAAGATGCATATGACAATGCAAGGGCCTGCACTAAACAAGCATAATATAGAACATATATGCTCTTCTCCAGGAAGAGGAAAACAGGATCAGGGACATAGATGACCCAAAAAAGGGATTATTTGAAATATACTAAAATACGAAGTTATCTAGATTGTAAAAGGGCACTCTACGCAATACAACAAATAGAGTTTAATGCAGTGGTTAGGGTGTAGAAAGTTTTTGGATGTGGTTGCTTCATTTTTAATTTTCAAAACAGTTTGGGAAAAAATGTGCTCTACCTAGCACTCAATGTTTGTCCCCTCTGACATTAACGAGATAATACAGAAGGTTTGTTACAACATATTACGTAAGATTTCATAAATAAATACACTTTGAAAGAAAAAATGCAGATAATTGGTTTTGAATTTAAGCTTTAATGTCATGTAACCCCTTTTTGTGGCATTTAAAGATATTAAAGGGAAAATTGAAGCATCAAAACAACTTGTTATACTTATAGGGACAGTATAGGAACTCACACCACTTCATTGCATTGAAGTGGTCTGGGTGCAGTGACCCTGTCCTCTTAGCCCTCCAATGTAAAACATTGCAGTTTCATAGAAATGTCATAAGTCATACTGCACTCTGAAAGAATGTATCACAAAGTATGTGAGATCAGTAAACTACTACTACACTACTACAATGAACTACTGTTCTGTGGCTTAGAACGGGTAAAAGGAGATCGGAGAAGAGGCAAATATGATAGATGTAAAATGATGGTGCGCTATGCCTTTAAATGTACTATAAACATTTAATACAGTAGGAAATTCTTATGGCATAAAAATACAAAAGAAAAACAAAGTAGTGTAAAACTGTTTAACAATATAAAAGGTAGGGGGACATAGGAAAAAACTCACAGACCAGGAGGGGTGGGAGGGGGCAGTTATGTACTGCTCAAAACAATGCAGCTACTTAAAAATGTGATCAATTCAGGCTTTGATCCCCAGCTATTCATTGTTGATGATTGTATACACATGTGGGCTAGTCTATTCCCATGACTGTAGGCAACATATGGACTCGTACTGTCTAATAGCTGATGGGAGGCCAGCCCTTATCAATAATTGGCTGATACTGTAATTGAGAGGTGGAGCATACACGCAAATTGTGGAGCCTGTGGAGGCATGGTGTCCCTATAATTCTGGTTCCCAATAAATGTGCTACTTACAGCAAAACACACAGCAAACCTTTTGTCTTTTGTTTCTTTTGTTTGTTTACATGGTGTGATGTGAGGGAAACAGATTTTTTGATTAGGCTGGTTGGTGCACTGGCTTGATACAGTAGGCTTTTTACAGCAGTAAAAAGCCTGCCTTTTAGAAGAATTCTCAAGCCCATGAGAATCCAGATAGAACTTAAAACATGGTCAGGGACCAGAACCCACACATATATAAACAAGCCAATGGCTGCTTCTGATGAGATGTGTTTGGGACGAGCTTGTCCAGTTTTCTCAGCTATATTCTAAAAGTGAAAATCTGCAAAAGAATTAAAGGGACACTGTAGGCACCCAGACCACTTCAGCTAATTCCCTATTGCACTTAGTGCTGCATTGTAAAACATTGCAGTTCCAGAGAACTGCAATGTTTACATTGTCCAGCGTCATATTTTCCCCATAGGAAAGCAGTGAATATTGCTTTCCTATGGGGAAATGCTAATGCGAGCACAGTCGTTGCCGCACATGCGCATTAAGGTCTCCCCCGTTGGCAGACATCGTCGGGGGAGCAGCGTGAGCGGAGCCTGACCCAGCACTGAGTGACATCAACACCTGATTCAGGTTAGTGGCCGAAGGGGTTTTAACCCCTTCAGCCCCGCGTGAAGGGGAGTGTGAGGGAGGGGGGCACCCTTTAAACCTATAGTGTCAGGAAAACAGGTTTGTTTTCCTGGCACTATAGGATCCCTTTAAGTTTGGCTGAAACAGTAGTTGCAAGTATCAACTTATATAACCTTGTAACTAAAGAAGTATCAAAGTGTATCTAGCTTAAAAGATCACATAATTACTTCAAAAAAGTTCTACTTGACATTTTAAGGATATGATTCTACCTGCAGTTTATATTCTAAGCTTTATTCAACACTGGAGACCCAGCTAATTTTGAGCATGGTACCTCATGGAGTTAAGTGGGTAGAGCCCAACAAGTCAAGAGAGGCAACACCCTCCATGTTTAAACTTCACCAGCCACCACTTGTTGCTTTTGTGGTAGTTACTCAGCAGCAAAAACATGTTTCAGTATAAATATATTACTTTTTACATGACATGGTTGTTCTGGAATTCATCAGTAGAAAAAAACAAACATGTGACAAGGCCAAGCGTACCAGATCTTCAACTGTCCTTTTAATTATATGTTGTGTTCATTCAGCACTGAAGAGCTAAAGAAAATGGATTGTCCAAACTGATGTGAGAAAGAAAGGAATGTCAAGTTTTCACACACTGATGTTCAATTATGTTTAGTTGCAGTTTGTAGAACAATGTATTTTATATGATATTGCCATAGCATTTCTCCAAAAGGTATTACATTGGAGAATGGACCTAACGTGGTTCCTTTTACATTTGGACTTCAGGCATGTTTCTCATTTTCTCTGTGTAAGTATGATATTTCCTTTAAGCATAGTATTCTTATTTCAATTGTGTATACATATGTCTTCAACACAATAAAGCAAGAACAGCACATTTATGCAAATTTTGCAAATTCATTTTTCAAAACAGACTTTAAAAATGTGTCATGTCAAAGCTTTTACCCACTATATTTAGCTCTAAAGGACGATTATTAGGAAAGAAGAAAAACAACAACATACCCCTCAATCCTCTAAAAATGTATTATTTTAAATAGGTCGAGTGACTGCTCAATTATTACAAGTTTGGATTTAAAGAATTATTTAACAAATACATTATACCGTGCATAGCATCAGCCCTGCATCCATTCATCTCTCACTCTTCCATTGTGAATGAGGTGCAGCTGCAATTTGGCACCAATTCCCAGATTATTTAGTGAGATCACTCATTCCTAAAATATTAAATCATGTGTGAAAACTCAATTCACTCCAAAAGAGCAGGGAAAAAACACCCATTCATGGTAAACAAGGTTTTCATAATACTTTGCACTAGATAACCAGAGACTGTATCTTAGCTATGTTGTGAAAAGAGGCAAGGGCCCCAAGTAGCATGTATATGTTTGACATTGTGAAACATTAGCAAAACTTCATTTGGAACACAACTGCAGATAAATAATACATTTGATGCTGTCACTTTAAGAAAGTATAATTTATTGAAATGAAGTAATTTAACTTTAGCAATCTTTTGTAGCAATGTGATTTGAAAATAATAAAGCATAAGCAAAGTTAAATCCTGCTTGGAAATGCTTTAACAGAGATAGTCCTTAAGGTAACTCCTTAAGGACTGAGACAAATGTACATGTTTTGATCAAAATAAAACGTAAACAAAACTTGGAATTTGACTATATGTCTGTTCAACCGTAATTTACCTCTTTCATATTAAAGCGGCACTGTCATGCTGAACTTACCTTTCTTTAATCAATTCCTCTTCTTTCCCTCTTTTAGGATCTGTTCTTCATTTTGTCCGCTCTGCTCTAGTTTTCTTTAACCCCTTAACGCCGTTACGATGTAACATGCCGTCCCGCATTAAATGGGCTTTAAAGCCATTGCGGCGGCATGGTACGTCGTAACGGCTTAAGCCCCCAGGAGGTACGGTGTACTCACCTCCGCCGCGATCCTCTTCTAGGGGGCTGCCTGACAGCCCAGGCAGCCCCCCTCCGGCAAATGAGGCCCCAGGGGGCCATGTGATCGCTCTCAAAGAGCGATCACATGGCCCCCTATAGCTGGCTATGGATCTGCCAGCAGGGGGACTGTTTGAAATATCAGACAGTCCCCCTGCTGGTAGGAAGAGTAATACAAAATAAATTAA
Organism: Pelobates fuscus; assembly: GCF_036172605.1. Taxonomy (NCBI): domain Eukaryota; kingdom Metazoa; phylum Chordata; class Amphibia; order Anura; family Pelobatidae; genus Pelobates; species Pelobates fuscus. Next base: position 173,626,159 of record NC_086322.1, read on the forward strand.
ACATGTTTAAAAATAAATTAAATATATATATATATATATATATATATATACACATATTATATATATGTATTGTCATACAAAGTGTATTTTAATATTAATATAAGTATATAGATTAATATTAAAATACACTTAGAATGACATTACATATATAATATATATATATATATATATATACAAATGGAAAGAGTGCACTCGAAAGGTCTTCTTAAGGATATAAACAATTTATTTTGCCAAATTTCAAAAGACATACAAGTCGACGTTTCAGTCCTCGTGGGACTTTTTTCAAGACCAGGGTCTTGAAAAAAGTCCCACGAGGACTGAAACGTCGACTTGTATGTCTTTTGAAATTTGGCAAAATAAATTGTTTATATCCTTAAGAAGACCTTTCGAGTGCACTCTTTCCATTTGTATATATTGAAGGCTGAGGCAGCACCGAGGCAAGCACAAGACCGGTACATTGAGTGCGGGACATTTGCAGTTTGTATATATATATATATATATATATATAAAATAGATGTACATATATATATTATATATAAATACGTATAATTAAAATAATAAATAAATAAAATAATAAAATAAATAAAATATTGAAACAAAATTTAATATAAATTATATATGCATATGTAATTTCATTCTAACTGTATTTTGTTATTAATATATATATATATATATATATATATATATATATATATATATCGGTAACAAAATACACTTAGACTGACATTCTATATATATATATATATATATATCTATCTATATATAAAATACAAATAACCGCAAATATATATATATATATATATAGATAAATACATATAATTACATAAAAGATTACATTAGTATACACGTAGAATTTAAATACCTATAAATGCATATATATTAAAATTCTACGTGTATATTTAAGTAATTTTTGAACATAATTATGTCAGTGGATTAATTAAAATTTGATTGACATGTCTGACAACACAGGGAGAAAGTGCAGAGAATTAAATTTGCAAGCACTATATTTGACCCTGTGACTCTCCAAGACACCGTAAAACCTGTACATAGGGGGTACTGTTTTACTCGGGAGACTTCGCTGAACTCAAATATTAGTGTTTCAAACTGGTAAATTGTATTACAACGATGATATTTTAAGTAAAAGTTACGTTTTTCGAATTTTTTTTACAAGCGAACGGCACTTTTATGGTCTATATTATTGTTGTAATATGTTTTACTGTTTTAAAACACTAATATTTGTGTTTAGTGAAGTCTCCCAAGAATAACAGTACCCCCCATGTACAGGTTTTATGGTGTTTTGGAAAGTTAGAGAGTCACATATAAGGCTTGCATTTAATTTTTTTCACATTGAAATTTGCCAGATTGGTTATGTTGCCTTTGAGACCGTATGGTAGCCCAGGAATGAGAATTACCCCCATGATGGCATACCATTTGCAAAAGTAGACAACCCGAGGTATTGCAAGTTGGGTATGTGGGGTATGTCCAGTCTTTCTTAGTAGCCACTTAGTCACAAACACTGGCCAAATATTTGCTTTTTGCTTTTTTCACACAAAAACAAATATGAACGCTAACTTTGGCCAGTGTTTGTGACTAAGTGGCTACTAAAAAAGACTAAACATACCCCACTTTCAATACCTTGGCTTGTCTACTTTTTCAAATGCTATGCCATTATGGGGGTAATTCTCATTCCTGGCTACCACACCGTCTCAAAGGTAACATTACTAATCTGGAAAATTTCAATTTGAAAATGGAATGTTCTATATTTGACCCTGTAACTTTCCAAAACAACATAAAACCTGTTAATGGGGGGTACTGTTGTACTCATGACACATCGCGTATTACAAATATGTGCATTTTTTTGCAGTAAAACCTAACAGTATTATGACATTCACAGTTAAAATGTCAGACGGAAATGCAAATTTTAAAAAAAATCTTATTTTCTCACATTTTAAAATTTTATTATGTTCCATATATGAATAGTTAATGATAAATGAAAGCCCTGTTTCTCCTGAACAAAATGATATATAATAAGTGTGGGTGCATATAATTTGAAAGAGGGGAACTACGGGTGAACAGACATATAGCGCAAATTCTAGTTTTTGTTTACGTTTTGTTTTGATCAGAACGTGTACTATTGACTCCGTCCTGAAGGGGTTCAAACATAAGACAAAGTAGAGACTACTTTGTCTTATGGAGGTATCCTATGCTTGAACAGTGGAGGAACAAAGTGTACTCCGTTTGCTGTGGTCAAAGCAATTTTCCCACAATTCTTTTCCTCCGTGTTCTCGTGATGTCTCCTTTCCGTATTCCCGAACGCCGGAAAAACAACTGAATTTCGCCCTAACAGAATGAGAGCAGTTCTTCCATTCGACGAAATTCAGGACTTTTATTCAGTTTGAAATTTCATTCTAATGAATGAAATTCCAATCCGATAGCGGCTGTATTTTGCAGCCGCTTAGTAGATAGCTCGCTTATTCCCACAGTATCAGAGAGCTATCTACCAAAAGGCTGAAAGATCAAGAAAGTGTTTAACTGGGCATGCGTGGAAATTTCAGTATGCTATCTAGTATGGGCAGATGACGTGTCCCACAGTGACTTCATCTACCCACACAAAGATGGTGGCGCCCAAGACCTAGGTCCGGGTAGAAAATAATGATGAAAAAATAGGTAAGCTGGGAACTTAGGGGTATTTGAGGATTACTAGGAGGGCAAGGGAAGGAGTCGGGAAGGGGGTTAAAAAAACAACTGGATTCGGCCATGACAGTTCCGCTTTAACTGAATAACTTTGACACTGTATTCCCATGGACAATGAGAATGGAAGTCCTTTGCAACTGTTAATGAAGAGTTAGGATGCCAGCAGTATACACTGAGGATTTGCAGGATTTCGTGGTCACGTCTGTTCCGAGTCTGGGAGTGGAGAAGTCAGCGTAGTCAGGATCAGGTAGAAGAGGTTCGGATTACAGGTAATCAATAGAAGATTCTCTTTCAGCAGTTAGCAACAAAGTAGTAAGTATCAAAGTGGCAAATTGATGAGCACCTTTTAACACAGGAATGGATGACATCACAAGCAAAGGTGGGGCCTGATTGATGAACCAGAAAGTAATAGAGTATCTACCGATCTGTATTCATGACAGACATTTATGTCTGCAATTATGTGCTGAGCATTACAAGACTTTTGAATACTTTTTATCCTTTGATTTCTATTGAGTTATCCATATGCTTTAATAGTAAACCCAGTTTGTTCTTCCTTACATGATCCTTTTATGATCCATGCATGAAAAAAAGGAGTCTGGATGCGCCCATCTTCTGTTTTATGATATTCCTGTCACAAGCACTGTATACTTCCCAAAGCACACAAGGCATTGTGTGTGGCAATCAGTTTGTGTATGGGTCAGTGTGAGTGTGTGCTTAAAAGCATATGATATGAAGAGGTGGAGGCATAAGAAAAGGTGGAGCCTGAAGAGGAAGGGGTGGATTTTAAACAGGAAGAGATGCAGCCTTGGCAGGAAGGGTGGGGCACAGTTCGATTAGGGAGTGCTCAAGTATTGTCAAGCCTAAGGCATCACAAAACCAAAATACATCACTGCCTGTCACACAGACCCAGTCGTTTAGGTCTCAGGAAAAACAATTCTTTTTTTTTTTTCTGGGATGATTAAGTGACATTGGATCCTCCACCTAGTCTTGTCTTTCGATTACAGCTCCCACCACTGTCTGGACAACGTTTCTTCTCTTTTAGCTATTCTTTTAAACTCCCTTTAGACAAGGTCTGAAATGTATACTTCTCCCCTTCTCTATTTTGCTTTTAAAAGAACTAGTGTTTGCCTAATGGTCTTCCCCAGTCCTACATGCCTAACTAAGGAAACACTTCTCCTTCATTTCCATTTCTGCAAAACTGAAAATGTCATAAAGCTGAAGTTGTACAGTTTGCATAAATGGGATACTGAATGAATTCATATAGATTATTTCCATGTGAGCTGTAACAAATCAGGACATATAAAATGCAATTAGCACCCTTTTGCTGTGAATTAAAAAACAAATTCTACAATGTTGATGAAAATATGTGAATTGGAAAAATTCTCGAACTTAATTTTTGCCACCTGCATTTTAATCCACTTTAGTTCACTGCAAGTAACAGCTGTTGTTTTTTTAATGAGAAGTCACATAATACAGGATGCACTGGTTGAATATATCTGTGTAAATGTTTACAAAAATAACCTTGTGAATATGAATTTATTTTAGGGTCAGAATTTAAATGAAATGCTATACTCAATTAATCTGAATGTGTTCAGTGCTCTGCCTTTTAACCCATTAAGGACACATAACATGTGTGATGACATGGCATGATTCCCTTTTATTCCAGAAGTTTGGTCTTTAAGGGGTTAAACGTGCAACGGGTTACAAGGAGTAGGAGTAAACCATATTATGATTAAATACAACTTACCTTACCACATCATTCAGTCACAACTCAATATCTCATCACATGTCTACCTTTCTCACGAAGAGGAAGTATAACTCACACATGCTTTCTGTAAACACACAATTTGCCAAGCAAATTTTTTTAATCAAATTGCTTGATCTATTGTGTATTATATCAGTACCATGTGGTTGGTGTAGGGTTAGCCTTAACTACAAAAAAAAAAATAAAAATTCAATACAGGACATACACGATATTTAACAATCAGGACTGTTACATGAAACTATTTTGAGTTTTTACTTTACCTGCACTTTATAAGTAAAAATTAGTATAAGCAAAATTTTAAACAATATCTACCCCCCCCCACCCCAATTTTTAACATTTTATTTATACTTAATGCTGTTTTAGGTATACATATAGGATATTAAAGGAAAGCCATTTCTATCCTTTAGAAAAAAACAATATGGTATATGTATGAGTGCACTTAAAGAAAGAGATGCCTAAGATTAAGTGCAAAGCAAATATCTCCTTGGGATATTTTTTTTAAGGATATTTGCTGCTATGTCCCTATGGTCTTTGCTTTAACTTTTTTCTAATAAAAGTTATATTTATTCTGGATACGGCTCTTGGTTTTAGTTGGCATCTTCATCATTATTTCTCCAGTGTCTGAGCTTAATGGGACTGACCATCGTTTATTGAGATATACATACATCTATACACATATCTTGTGGCTTTCTGATGCGGGTTTGGTTAAACTCAAGGACATACTTGAAAATTAGAGAAATCTCAATGTATCCGTCCTGGTAAAGTATTTTACAAATAAATACATAACTCCAGAAGCATTTCCGCACGCCTTTGTTTTTTGTTTATCCATTTAAATAGAAACCCTTAATTTATGGAACAAATGCATAGCACACATTCTATATTTTCTTTTTGTTCAGAAGTTGGACAACTGTCTTCATCCTAAAGGGGTTAAAGTAAAGTATGAAATTATTTTTTACCATCCTGTTCTCATTTTCTGGGTCACATGATCATGCCACTGGATATGTTTTTTTAATATCGTATTAACTATTCATTTCATTCTACATCCGGGAGCACAGAGGATGAACAGGTACAATAAGCTAACTGGTTTTATTCCTGTAACTTTAAAAATGTAATAACGCTCGCAATGTTGTCAGCTATCTCCACCTCAACACCAATTACACCTCTTCCATCTCTACATGGCTTCCCCTTTTCCCCAATATATCTCAGTTTGCAAACCACTGACTCTCAGTCTCCCTTAACACGCTTCATACTAAAGTCATGATTGATTCATTGTCGATTGTTAAAATATGTTCAATTAACGTGGTGTGTATTTATTGTCAAAATATGGTAAAAGTTATGACATGGCTATTTTATTAGTTAAATATTGATACTGGTAACCTAAAACATTTTTTTTTTTATATGTATGTACTGAAACTATTTTTGTCCATAATAAACGTTCCTTTATTAAGTTCTGCATTTGTCTGGTATAAGAACCAAGTTAGTTATAGAAGAGGTATATAGAATAGTACTGTGATTTATAGGCAATTCTGCTAAACTGTGTTTTTGAAGGTCTTTTAATCTTATTTGGTTTGGTAACCTAAGGCAACCTGTTTATACATTGCCTTGGTGGTGGTAGTTTTTATAGGTGTTGGTGGTGTCAAGCAGGGCTGGAGTGGGAAAAAATGTTGGCACAGGCATTTTTCAATCACAGCGGTCCCCTGAGAAGGGGGCAGGGCCAAAGAGGGTGTGTTTTGTCATCACTAATGACAAGCACGCCCCCCTCTCAAAGTGAGCATGTTGGTTCAATGCGCAGAGCCCCGCTTAAGAGCTCTAGCATGAAAAAAAGGCCCTGTATTTGTTCTGCTCAGCACAAGCAAATTTAATAACATGCTTGTGCTGTGTTTGCTTTTAACTTGTCTCTGGTGTCTCCATAAGTGGGATAACAAAAGGGCCAGGAAAGCGTATGGTGCATGTGTTTGGAGTCGGCTTGTGGAATTGCGTGTGTGTAGAGTGAGCTGATTATGGTGTGTTATTGTGTAAATAGGTCAATTTCATTCGTGTTTGTGGTGTAATGTGTGTGGCTAGGGGCTGTAGAGTGTGTGTTTATAGGGGGCATAGTGTGTATAGGGGATGTAGCAAGTGTGTGCATACGGGTTGTAGTGTGTGTGTGTATATAGGTGACGTAGTGTGTGTAGGGGTTGTAGAGAGTGTGTGTTTAGAGAATGTTGTATGTGTTTGCTAACAAGGAATGTAGTGTGTGCATAGGGGATCCAGAGTTTGTTTGTCAGGAATGTATTGTATGTAGGTGGTGCAGTGTCTTTAGGGGATCTGGTGTGCAATGGACCCAGAGTGTGTATAGGAGATTGTGTGTGTGTGTATATAGAGGATTCAGAGTGTATATAGGAAAAGGGATCTAGAGTGTATCTGGTACTGTAGTGTATATATATATATATATATATATATATATATATATATATACACAGGGAGTGCAGAATTATTAGGCAAATTAGTATTTTGACCACATCATCCTCTTTATGCATGTTGTCTTACTCCAAGCTGTATAGGCTCGAAAGCCTACTACCAATTAAGCATATTAGGTGATGTACATCTCTGTAATGAGAAGGGGTGTGGTCTAATGACATCAACAACCTATATCAGGTGTGCATAATTATTAGGCAACTTCCTTTCCTTTGGCAAAATGGGTCAAAAGAAGGACTTGACAGGCTCAGAAAAGTCAAAAATAGTGAGATATCTTGCAGAGGGATGCAGCACTCTTAAAATTGCAAAGCTTCTGAAGCGTGATCATCGAACAATCAAGCGTTTCATTCAAAATAGTCAACAGGGTCGCAAGAAGCGTGTGGAAAAACCAAGGCGCAAAATAACTGCCCATGAACTGAGAAAAGTCAAGCGTGCAGCTGCCAAGATGCCACTTGCCACCAGTTTGGCCATATTTCAGAGCTGCAACATCACTGGAGTGCCCAAAAGCACAAGGTGTGCAATACTCAGAGACATGGCCAAGGTAAGAAAGGCTGAAAGACGACCACCACTGAACAAGACACACAAGCTGAAACGTCAAGACTAGGCCAAGAAATATCTCAAGACTGATTTTTCTAAGGTTTTATGGACTGATGAAATGAGAGTGAGTCTTGATGGGCCAGATGGATGGGCCCGTGGCTGGATTGGTAAAGGGCAGAGAGCTCCAGTCCGACTCAGACGCCAACAAGGTGGAGGTGGAGTACTGGTTGGGGCTGGTATCATCAAAGATGAGCTTGTGGGGCCTTTTCGGGTTGAGGATGGAGTCAAGCTCAACTCCCAGTCCTACTGCCAGTTTATGGAAGACACCTTCTTCAAGCAGTGGTACAGGAAGAAGTCTGCATCCTTCAAGAAAAACATGATTTTCATGCAGGACAATGCTCCATCACACGCGTCCAAGTACTCCACAGCGTGGCTGGCAAGAAAGGGTATAAAAATAGAAAATCTAATGACATGGCCTCCTTGTTCACCTGATCTGAACCCCATTGAGAACCTGTGGTCCATCATCAAATGTGAGATTTACAAGGAGGGAAAACAGTACACCTCTCTGAACAGTGTCTGGGAGGCTGTGGTTGCTTCTGCACGCAATGTTGATGGTGAACAGATCAAAACACTGACAGAATCCATGGATGGCAGGCTTTTGAGTGTCCTTGCAAAGAAAGGTGGCTATATTGGTCACTGATTTGTTTTTGTTTTGTTTTTGAATGTCAGAAATGTATATTTGTGAATGTTGAGATGTTATATTGGTTTCACTGGTAAAAATAAATAATTGAAATGGGTATATATTTGTTTTTTGTTAAGTTGCCTAATAATTATGCACAGTAATAGTCACCTGCACACACAGATATCCCCCTAAAATAGCTAAAACTAAAAACAAACTAAAAACTACTTCCAAAAATATTCAGCTTTGATATTAATGAGTTTTTTGGGTTCATTGAGAACATGGTTGTTGTTCAATAATAAAATTAATCCTCAAAAATACAACTTGCCTAATAATTCTGCACTCCCTGTATATATATATATATATATATATATATATATATAGAGAGAGAGAGAGAGAGAGAGAGAGAGAGACAAGACACCAATTATATATTAAAAATGGCAGCTCTACATTTCAGTCCTCTTCTGTGACTTTCATCAGGAACACTGATGAAAGTCCCAGAAGAGGACTGAAACGTCGTCGAGCTGCCATTTTTAATATGTCTTAATAAAATCTACAACTTTTAACCTTTCAACAAAACCATGAGTGCTGGTCATATCTTCCATTTGGATATATATATATATATATATATATATATATATATATATATACACATATATATATATGGTTGGACGTATTGTATGTGTGAGGGGCGCAGTATGTTGGGTGAGCTGTCTGTATGTGTGAAGGGTGCAGCATGTGTGTGTAAGAAGGGTGCTGTGTGTGTGAGGGTGTTCTTATCTGCCGTCACATTCTATGTTTCTAATTTTCTTTGTCTGTTAACTCAGAGGGTTATTTTATATAATATATATATTAAATATGTGTGTGTGTGTGAGGTTGCTGTGTGTTTGTCATGGTGCTGTGTGTGTCTGAGGGTGCTGTGTGTTTGTAAGGTTGCCGTTAGTGTGAGTGTGCCGTGTGTGTGTGTGTGTGTGAGGCTGCTGTTAGTGTGAGTGTGCTGTATGTGTGTGTGTGAGGGTGCAGTTAGTGTGAGTGTGCTGTGTGTGTGTGTGTGTGAATATGTTTATTTAAATTTAATTATGTACTTTTTTTTGTTAAAAAAAAACAAAAAATGTTATATCCCCCCTCCCTTCTTACCTTTAGCCTGGGGAGGGGTGGAGGGAATGCGGCCATGGAGAGGGGACTGTGCTGCCATCCCTGGTGGTCTTAGTGGTGAGTGAACTCTAGCCTGCAGGACTAGAGTTCACTCTCGCGAGATCTGAGCGTTGCCGTGATAACTTCTGGCTAGAGCTCCCCGGGTCCTCTCCTGCCTCCCTCCCTCCCATCCCTCCCCAGCTGGCAGCTGCATATCAGTGCCTGAGGGCCAGTGAGGGAGATCCTTGATCTCCCCACCGGCCCATAAAGACACACAGCAGGGCCGGCGCTCGGATAGCGCCAGCTCTGCATCGGCCGATAGGGGATATCATGGCCATCGCGGCCCACCGGTATGCCTGATGGCCAGTCCGGGCCTGGTGTCAAGAGAAATGTTTTATCATTATTTTCAGTCTAGTGCATACAAATAGTGATTTCTAACCCTTTTATTACTAATGCAAGGCTCATGCCTACCTGGAAGTGGTGGGTTCGTGACAATGACCATAGGAGCAGTCAGTCTGCAGCTGGGCCATACATGCTATCATACAACCAACTGGTGAAGAAAGGTGTGGAGGGGCTGGTTTACAAAACACATCTATCTTGCTCTAAATGTGTGAATTTTATTATCAAACAGTCACAATTAAATGTTTAGTGAAGAAAAAATATCTTGAAAAAGAGAGATTGCAAGCGTTGAGTTAAAATAATTTAAATATGTTTATATTTTGCTTAGTCTGATCATTTGTCAGCTCTGCCATGTCCATGGGAAAGGTCCACAAAATAGATATACAATATCATGTTAAAGGGACACTATAGTTACCAGAACAACTACAGCTTATTGCATTTGTTCTGGCGAGTAGAATCATTACCTTCAGGCTTTTTGCTGTAAACACTGTCTTTTCAGAGAAAATGCAGTGTTTACATTACAGCCTAGTGATAACTTCATTGGCCACTCCTCAGATAGCTGTTAGAGATCCTTCCTGGGTAATGGCTGCCTAAAATGCATCCAAACATTCAGTGTCTCCTCCCTCTGCATGCAGACACTGAACTTTCCTCATAGAGATTCAATGCTTCAATTCATCTCTATGAGGAGATGCTAATTGGCCAGGTCTGTGTTTGAATCATTCTGGCTCTGCCCCTGATCTGCCTCTTTGTCGGTCTCAGCCAATCCTATGAGGAAGCATTGTGATTGGATCAGGCCACCACTTCTGATGAAGTCAGCAGACAGCTTGTTTTTTTCTGAGACAAACAGCATGCAGATCTACAGCTTCAGGCTTGAATACAGTAAGAGCTTGATATATTTATGGAGGCATGAGGGGCCCAGGGGGGCTAGATGGTGTTTTTAACACTATAGGGTCAGGAATACATGTTTGTGTTCCAATACTACTTTAATGCATTTGATAGGTTTTGAACTCATTAATATACTGTCCTTTTTCGCATGTTCAAATCTTTGTAGTTTCTGTAAATAAACGTTTTGCAGAATGTTGCATGCACCATAAGCCTGGCTCTTTTGCCTCACAAACTAAAATTTTCACAGTGACATTGAGTGACTTTTGGGAAAATCACTAAAGATAGAAAGTTGTGGGAATAGAAATATCCCAGAATATTGTTTTCATATGGAATTTAACCTACCAACCCCTTAGTTACAAAGAATCTGATTGTTGAATAATTAAACAACAAAATAATTATCACGGCTTTACAATAAATGGCAGATGTGGACAATGAGCTGCCAACTCTAATTCAACCCTACAAAACCATGACAAAATAATAATTGAACATACATCTGTGACCAAGAACATTGCTGCCAGTAATGTGTTTACATATTGCAATTGTGCGATACAAAGTAGCAAGTACATGGAAATTAGTAGAATGCTGTAAAATTCAAGCCATTAAACAAATGCAATAATTAACAATGAGTGGGGGTGCATTCTGCAATGACGGTGGTCAGAATCACTTTTGCACTGAAAAAAATAGGCAGCACAATGAATTGATTAGAGCCAGGATTCCGATACTGCACAGACACCTTAAAAGTTATTCTTTGAAAGGAGGAAATCAGATGTTACTGTTTGTAAGAAACTGGTAATGGTAACAGGTTTGCCATTCAGATTAAATCCATTAAACAAATGTATAACCCTGATAGATTTGCCTGGGCCCAGGGAAGCAAAATGCCTATACATCACTGACTACATACATACGTCCACATGCTTCCTTTATGTATTAATAACATTAAATATATAATAGCAAGTATATACATAAATATTTTTTTCCAATGTTAAGACACAAAACATTAATACATATAATAATTGTAAATGAATGAATAACACCCAGCTGATCTTCATTAATTTATATGATGCATGAGAACCATAACCCTACTTCTCGTTGTCCCTGTCACCCTACAATGCGGTTATGTTTATGTAATTATTTATCTCCATCAAAATGCTATGATATGTGGACGATATTGCATGATTTAGCAATGAAAGGAGAACACACTTGTTGGTTTGAATAAACCCAGCAAAAGCTAATGAAATCTGTTGCTAAGTAGTTCTCAAGTGGTTTAAGAAACATTCAAGATTTCTAAACAGCTTTTCTTTCTGAAACCATCTCTATCTTTCAAACCAAACAGTGATTTGCCCTCCTCTGGCATGGGGTACAGAGAAGGATCTCCTTTCCTTGGAATTTCTGATTACCAAGGGAATCGTGTTTTCTACCTCCCACAGAGCTTCTCAGTGAAAAACAGCAAAAGCCATCAGAAAAACCGTTCCATATGTAAGCCCCTGAAACAATGCCATGCTGTAATGTTAAGGCATTTCCTGAATTGCACTCATTTTACTCTGTGATCAAGGATGAAACATAAATAACGAGCACAGTGCAGTAAGAGGGATCCATACATGCCAATAGCAACATAGATAGCTCCAGTACAGTCAAAAGTTGAAAACGGCATCAAATAAAGTGACCATATATTGCTCAAACTAAACAGACAGATTATTTATCTCTGTGTAAAGGTATAGATTGCCAAGGTTTGGTTTTTAAGCTCATACAAAAAGCTCTGTAGAACAAGAGGAAAACATAAAAAATAAATCGTATGACATTTCTTCACAAAGGTATTTAAAGAAATCGTGTCAGTAATATGGGAACAACTACTTTTTGTTTCCCATTCATAAACATAGTTTTGGGCCACATGTGGTTATATATGTACATATGTAAACTGTGCTGGAAATGCAATGCACCACTTAAAACCCTAGTTAGTTAACCACGCCAGATCTGATATTGTGTATGTTCATTTGAGGCTGGGCTGGTTACACAGGTCTGGTGAAAGAAGTTTGTGACTAAATTTGGAATTGGCTCTCAGCCAAGATGTACAATTTTAAGGTATATTGACATGATTTAAACTGCAAGATTCTAAAATTCACTTGCTTAGCAATTATCAGTCATACCCCCGGCATCTAGTGAGCCACATATAGGTCACATGCATGTTCAATTTGCAGACACAAGTTTCAACAGAAACTGCCTGAAAGAAACACTCCAGACTCCTAAAGCACTTTAGTTTGCTGAAAAGCTTTTTGTGTGAAGATTGTGTCTGCTTTTCTTCTTTTTGAAAAAAGTGCAGATTTCAATAGAAATTGGCACTTTTATAAATTATGCCCTTGCTTTTCAAACAGACAACAGGTCATGTCACTTCCTGGTTTGGTTAGCGTAGTTGCACTGAACTGAAGATGCAGCAATTGTCCATAGCGCTTATTTCCCAGAGTAACATTCCGTAAAAATAGGAATCTAAAGAACCTATTGGCCCCTTCCAAATTTCCGACTGCAAAAACTAATCAAACATCGATATTATGTGAAGCAGGAAATTTCAAATGTGGTGCCACCCGATGCTTAACCTGCCAACACATATGTCACGGAAAAAAGAATTTTCCCCCTTCCTCTAAAGATGAGAACTTCCATACAACCACTAGAATCTCGTGCAATACCTCATTTGTGGTATATCTGTTGATATGTACTTGTGACTTGCTATATGTAGGTCAGACTTCAAGACCATTAAAAGCCAGGTTCAGGGAACACAGACGAGCCATCAGCAACCGTGATAAAAAATCTCCAGTAGCCAGACACTTCCAAATGGCCCATGACAGTAACCCTTCACAGCTTTTAGTAATGGGCATCGAGCATATTGCAGAGAATATACCCAATAGAAAATTAGCCTTAATTACAGCAGAAACTAAATGGATCTTTAGACTCAACACACTTACTCCTAATGGGTTAAATGAAGAAGTGGAATGTAACATTTAAAATTTGGAAGACATACTTATTTGTCCCTGTGAGTGAAAGATCTTTCACTGTCTCTATATGTGGGAGAGGATGAATCGGGAACCACATATATATTACGATTCACCTTAGACCCCATGGTCTCTTTAACACTTATATGAATCCTATATGAGTGTTCAGCATTTTTTCCAATGTTCTTTTTCTTAATTATACATATAAATATATATACAAAAATATAGTGCTCAACATTTATTTTAATGTTCTTGTTCCTAATCTAATATATATAAATAACAGATTTTTATAAAACAATTGAACTATATTATCATTATTATTATTTTTAAATAAAATAAAAAAAAAAAAAAAAAAAGGCTCACAAATCAAGATTGATTAATTATCTCTGTTAAACTTGAGATTGAAATACTTTATTAGTAAAAATAAAAGTAAAAATAAAAATATATTTTTAATCTTTATTTTATGTCTATATATATATAATTTTTCGATGTTAATAATATGAGATTGTCCTAATAAGGATATATGTTTTCATTTATTATATTTTGTGTTTTTCTATCCACTTGCAGCATATTTTATTTTAGATCTGTAATGATCTCAGTTTATCAATTAACAATTATGACCATTTACTTTAGATCTGTAATGATCTCAGTTTATCAATTAACAATCATGACCATTCTATGAATCAATTAACAATCATGACCATTCTATGAATCAATTAAGAGTGGGTATATAAACCCGGCTCTTAGACAGCAGACATTGTCTTGAAAAAGTCCTCCAGCTAGGACGAAACGCGTAGACGTGCTGTCTGCTACCTCACCACACCGCCGACGGATTTGAACTTCCCAGCCGATTCGTCCTTTACGACCCGCCATTGATTTTCGGCAAGCGACCTGGCGAGAACGGCCTTTTTCCTGCAGCCCTCACGGTTTGGAGTTTATGTGCTCCCAGTTTCTCACCCGATGGTCGGACGGATAGGGTAAGTTGCTGAAGTGATATCCCCATAGTTTTCCATATCTGGATGTGATTTTTCACCTTTGGGGCCATCCCTATCGCTTCCCTCTTAGTCTTGACCAGGGTGTTTGGCTGGTGTTTGAGCTCCCTCTCCGTAAGACGGCTTGGTCGTCTGGGCACTATCCGTTTATCCACTCATATATTTTTTCACGGACTGGACTGGAGCCTACTGCTTGAACTTTTTTGAGTTCACATATAGTTTTTATGCTAATGTGCACATCTCGGATTTTTTACATCAGTCCTTTGTCGACAAGAATATGAATAAGGGGCCCCTTACTATTCATCACGATTACATCTGATACTGGACGTTTTGAGATGTTGTTTCATTTTTTATGATTGGTTTATTATACAATAAATGATATTTTGTTATACTCTTATATATATATGTGTAGAGTATTCTGATTCAGATAAGACTCACCCAGTACATTCAATTGTGGTTTATGGTGGTCATTGTGGTGATCTCGGCGAGATTGGTCATTTTTAAGTTTATTGATATTTTCATCTTGATTGCTATGTAGATCTGCATAATTAATTGGAGCGCTCACATACCAGTTATATCTTTTCGGTTTCATTTAATAAGTCGCTCCCTTGTATGTGACGCAGCCCTACTGTTATTTCATCCCATTGGGTATACTTATTTCTCACTGTCAGTCCATATTACATTTACATTTTGTTTTCTGTGTTCTGAGCGCCGTTTTGGTCTGACATTGAGTATACCGATTAGCCTTTCCATCCCCTGTTTAGATTTTAATAGTTTATTTCTACTCAGTCACGATTATGCCCCTCCTTAGCCTTACAGAAAGGAATAGCAGAAGGTTAAATTTATTAATAGAAAAAGATAAAGATGAGAACTTTTCCTCCCACATATCAGAACCTTCCCTAAAATCCCTCTTTTTCGAGTTAGAGAAACAACTAAAAACTGAGATGAGGGATTGGTGGGATCATGCATTGTTAGAAAAATACCTTGATCAAAAACTGATCCCAAGAGGCCTGAGGTTTGACAAGAAACCTTTTTTTACGGACCATTCTGAATTGGAAAATGAATGGTTGGTAGCCTTAGATAACTGCTCTATGATACTCATGAGAATTCTGGTTAGGTATAGAGAATACAGATTGAAAAAGACTGAAAAGGAGATCGAAATAATTCATTCAAAGATCAATACCACTGACCAACCCGACTCAATAACAGAGTTGGATACTACTATGAACAATAGGATTATTAGATTTGAGAAAGACCTGGTCACCAAAAAGAACACCAAATACACAAGGGACCTAAAGGACTATGCAAGTGGCTGCATCAGAAATTGGCAAAGAAAGACCTTGAGATCGAAAAGGGACACAACTACTCCTTTTCCGAGGAAGGATTCTAGAAGTCAATACCCTGACCATTTCCAGCCAACTAAAGGAAAAAGGAGTACCAACTATGCTAATCGCTCCTATGGATCCAAGAGGACTCCCCAATGGAGCCCGAAGACCTATGCTGAAGCTGTCCAATCCAAACCATACAATTCCTTCAATCAGAACCACCGTACCAGAAATAATCACTATCAGAAAGAGAAAGGTACTCATTATACCGCCAATACACCTCATCGTGACCGATGGAGGAGACAGGACAACCCCAACTTTATCCCCTTATTGGAGACCACAGACCGAGGTTCCATGGAGGGGTCAGGTCCCCGGACCAAGCATGAGGAACTAGGAGCGCGTCCCAAACCCCCCAGAGTTCTCCACCGGGATAATCCAGTTGAGGTTCATTTTTTAGAAGAGAGCCCTGTGGATCGACCCAAAACGTTCCCACTTTTTTCCAAAATAGGGAGCAAGAAAAGAGATGCACCCACAGGGGAACGAGAGGAAAGGGAAACAAACCCCAACAAGATGAGATGCCTCCCATAACTGGAATTTTCAACCTATCCACCCATGTATTGACCGCACCTGAGATCTCCTTACTCAACAAGGGTCTGAGTTTTGCTCCGTTTAGGAATCCGGATATCCTAGATCTATTTCGAGATCTTAACCAATTTATTAGAAAATTAACCTTAACCAGGTCGTTTAATATCAAGGATGCCAATAGCGTTCACACGGCTTCGTTCTTTCTAAATGATCCACAAGATAAAATCATTCTGAAGAACCTGATGAGCCTACTAAATGATCAAACTGAAGCCCTTGGGGAAGTTGATGCCCTGGAGGTGTTGGAGGCTAGTGTATCTACAGGACTCAAAACTCGTTCTACATACTATCCTCTAGCCGACAAAGGAGGGTTCATTCCTATCTTCTATGAATTGGTTATGAAGGATTTTAAACACCTGGTCCTGGATCTTGAGAAGCAACAGAAAGATCGTAAATTGGAACACAATCTTACTAATCTCGAAATGTCAGCCCTAAAGGGCCTTAAAAAGGATAATAACATCATCATAAAGGGAGCAGACAAGGGAGGAGGGATTGTCCTTCTCAATAGAGAGGACTACTTGGGTGAAGCCAATCGAATTCTTGGAGATCAAGAATACTATCAAGTTCTTACCTTCAACCCCTCAACCCGCTTTACCAAAGAATTACGGATTTGGGTAAATAAGATGTTTGACATGAAGGTTATTGACAAAATGGAGAAAGGTTTCCTCCTCTCTGGTGAAGGCAATATCCCCATTTTTTATTTTCTCCCCAAGATTCATAAATCTCTCACCAACCCGCCGGGGAGACCCATCATTTCATCTATTGGTTCTCTGACTGCACCACTCTCAAAATGGGTAGACACTCACCTTCAAAAAATTATGATTCACCTCCCCTCCTACATTAAAGATACAGGACACGTGTTGTCTCTGATGCAGGAGGTTGTGTGGCAGGAGAACTTCTGCTGGCTAACGATTGACGTGGCGGCCTTATACTCCAACATTGACCACCAGTTAGGTTTGAAAGCGGTCAAACATTTCCTTTTGGAAGACCCCCTTCTTCCACGATTTCAAGTGGAAGCCATTGTTGAAAGTATATCCTTCATTTTAACCCACAACTATTTTAGTTTCAATGGGCAATTTTATTTACAGAAGAAAGGGACAGCAATGGGGGCGAGCTTTGCCCCAGCATACGCCAACATCTTTATGGGTTTATGGGAGCATTCCAACATCTACCATAACCCTATCTGGAAGAGGCACCTGAAATTCTACAAACGCTTCATTGATGACATCCTGATCATTTGGGAAGGTGATCTAAATGAAGCTGAGGAGTTCGTTCAAAGTCTCAATAACAACGAGTGGGGGCTCTCCTTCACGAGCAACAAAAATAGATCTACTATTGAATTTCTGGATTTAATCCTGAGTGGGAAACCTGGTTATGTCCACACCAGAACATATAAAAAACAGGTGGATGTCAATGGTTTTTTACACTCCACGAGTGGTCATCATCCTACGTGGATTAATAATATCCCGTTTAGCCAGTTCACCAGGCTCCGACGCAATTGTTCCTTTTTGGAGAATTTTGAAGAGGAGTCGTTGGACCTTTGCCAGCGATTTCTGGATAAGAATTATGACCCTAGCATCATTGGTCGGGCGTACCAGAAGGCTAGAGGGCTCAATAGAGATTCCCTTATCAACCAGCGTAAAATTGGAATGGACGGAAAGAACTCTAAAATTATCCCTGGGTTTGCAGCTGATATACTGATTTCATCACCTTCCCCCTCAGTCAAACATAGGGAGATTCTATCTCTATTGGAGAATCATCCGATAATAAGGAGACCTAAACCGAGGATAGACTTTCACATCAGTACTAGAGAGGTGGGTCAGAATAAAGGTCCCATCTTCTCGACAACGTACAATAGGGCGTACAACCAGATCATTCATATCCTAAACAATCATTGGTCTATTCTGCGGTTGGATCCATGGCTTCGTTTCAGTATCCCTGAAGTACCCAGAGTAACATTCCGTAAAAATAGGAATCTAAAGAACCTATTGGCCCCTTCCAAATTTCCGACTGCAAAAACTAATCAAACATCGATATTATGTGAAGCAGGAAATTTCAAATGTGGTGCCACCCGATGCTTAACCTGCCAACACATATGTCACGGAAAAAAGAATTTTCCCCCTTCCTCTAAAGATGAGAACTTCCATACAACCACTAGAATCTCGTGCAATACCTCATTTGTGGTATATCTGTTGATATGTACTTGTGACTTGCTATATGTAGGTCAGACTTCAAGACCATTAAAAGCCAGGTTCAGGGAACACAGACGAGCCATCAGCAACCGTGATAAAAAATCTCCAGTAGCCAGACACTTCCAAATGGCCCATGACAGTAACCCTTCACAGCTTTTAGTAATGGGCATCGAGCATATTGCAGAGAATATACCCAATAGAAAATTAGCCTTAATTACAGCAGAAACTAAATGGATCTTTAGACTCAACACACTTACTCCTAATGGGTTAAATGAAGAAGTGGAATGTAACATTTAAAATTTGGAAGACATACTTATTTGTCCCTGTGAGTGAAAGATCTTTCACTGTCTCTATATGTGGGAGAGGATGAATCGGGAACCACATATATATTACGATTCACCTTAGACCCCATGGTCTCTTTAACACTTATATGAATCCTATATGAGTGTTCAGCATTTTTTCCAATGTTCTTTTTCTTAATTATACATATAAATATATATACAAAAATATAGTGCTCAACATTTATTTTAATGTTCTTGTTCCTAATCTAATATATATAAATAACAGATTTTTATAAAACAATTGAACTATATTATCATTATTATTATTTTTAAATAAAATAAAAAAAAAAAAAAAAGGCTCACAAATCAAGATTGATTAATTATCTCTGTTAAACTTGAGATTGAAATACTTTATTAGTAAAAATAAAAGTAAAAATAAAAATATATTTTTAATCTTTATTTTATGTCTATATATATATAATTTTTCGATGTTAATAATATGAGATTGTCCTAATAAGGATATATGTTTTCATTTATTATATTTTGTGTTTTTCTATCCACTTGCAGCATATTTTATTTTAGATCTGTAATGATCTCAGTTTATCAATTAACAATTATGACCATTTACTTTAGATCTGTAATGATCTCAGTTTATCAATTAACAATCATGACCATTCTATGAATCAATTAACAATCATGACCATTCTATGAATCAATTAAGAGTGGGTATATAAACCCGGCTCTTAGACAGCAGACATTGTCTTGAAAAAGTCCTCCAGCTAGGACGAAACGCGTAGACGTGCTGTCTGCTACCTCACCACACCGCCGACGGATTTGAACTTCCCAGCCGATTCGTCCTTTACGACCCGCCATTGATTTTCGGCAAGCGACCTGGCGAGAACGGCCTTTTTCCTGCAGCCCTCACGGTTTGGAGTTTATGTGCTCCCAGTTTCTCACCCGATGGTCGGACGGATAGGGTAAGTTGCTGAAGTGATATCCCCATAGTTTTCCATATCTGGATGTGATTTTTCACCTTTGGGGCCATCCCTATCGCTTCCCTCTTAGTCTTGACCAGGGTGTTTGGCTGGTGTTTGAGCTCCCTCTCCGTAAGACGGCTTGGTCGTCTGGGCACTATCCGTTTATCCACTCATATATTTTTTCACGGACTGGACTGGAGCCTACTGCTTGAACTTTTTTGAGTTCACATATAGTTTTTATGCTAATGTGCACATCTCGGATTTTTTACATCAGTCCTTTGTCGACAAGAATATGAATAAGGGGCCCCTTACTATTCATCACGATTACATCTGATACTGGACGTTTTGAGATGTTGTTTCATTTTTTATGATTGGTTTATTATACAATAAATGATATTTTGTTATACTCTTATATATATATGTGTAGAGTATTCTGATTCAGATAAGACTCACCCAGTACATTCAATTGTGGTTTATGGTGGTCATTGTGGTGATCTCGGCGAGATTGGTCATTTTTAAGTTTATTGATATTTTCATCTTGATTGCTATGTAGATCTGCATAATTAATTGGAGCGCTCACATACCAGTTATATCTTATAGATAGCTCCAGTACAGTCAAAAGTTGAAAACGGCATCAAATAAAGTGACCATATATTGCTCAAACTAAACAGACAGATTATTTATCTCTGTGTAAAGGTATAGATTGCCAAGGTTTGGTTTTTAAGCTCATACAAAAAGCTCTGTAGAACAAGAGGAAAACATAAAAAATAAATCGTATGACATTTCTTCACAAAGGTATTTAAAGAAATCGTGTCAGTAATATGGGAACAACTACTTTTTGTTTCCCATTCATAAACATAGTTTTGGGCCACATGTGGTTATATATGTACATATGTAAACTGTGCTGGAAATGCAATGCACCACTTAAAACCCTAGTTAGTTAACCACGCCAGATCTGATATTGTGTATGTTCATTTGAGGCTGGGCTGGTTACACAGGTCTGGTGAAAGAAGTTTGTGACTAAATTTGGAATTGGCTCTCAGCCAAGATGTACAATTTTAAGGTATATTGACATGATTTAAACTGCAAGATTCTAAAATTCACTTGCTTAGCAATTATCAGTCATACCCCCGGCATCTAGTGAGCCACATATAGGTCACATGCATGTTCAATTTGCAGACACAAGTTTCAACAGAAACTGCCTGAAAGAAACACTCCAGACTCCTAAAGCACTTTAGTTTGCTGAAAAGCTTTTTGTGTGAAGATTGTGTCTGCTTTTCTTCTTTTTGAAAAAAGTGCAGATTTCAATAGAAATTGGCACTTTTATAAATTATGCCCTTGCTTTTCAAACAGACAACAGGTCATGTCACTTCCTGGTTTGGTTAGCGTAGTTGCACTGAACTGAAGATGCAGCAATTGTCCATAGCGCTTGGCTTGCAAAGACTTCTCATTGAGCTGCATTGGGAAGTCTGTGATAGGACAGCCAAGGAAAGTCTTGGCGGGATTACAAGGGCAAAGGCAGCAGACCAGAGATCTGCAGTTCATGTAAGGGTTTTAGATAGAACTCCAATGAAAACATTTATTTGACATATTATTTAGTTGTGTCACCACAAGCGTAATGTAACTTTGAGGAGCTAGTCCTGGATGGAAATAAAGTACTGTGTGGTAGTCCCAATATGAACTGTGTGTCCGGTCTGGTTCTTTCAGGGACTCAAGCAGCAGAGTCTTAGGACCTGCTTTCTGGCTACCGTTTTTTTTGGTACAAGGGATCTATAAGCTAGGACTGTGAGAGGCAAGGGGCAGTATTTGGAAGAAGCACAGCAGAGGAGTTGATACATGTCTGGAATTTAGAGAGAGAGCAGAGGGATCAGTTCCTTCTTGGAAAATGCAGTGCATTGGGATTGATTCCTGGGGCCCCTGTAGAAGGGACAGACAACGTAGTGTTCCCATTACAGACAGAACCATATTTGTTTACGCCAGTAATTTCACAATACGTGTATTAGACAAACATTGCACACCTAAAAAAATAACATCCTGTCTATATTATATATATTATTCTACGGTTACACTAGTGTAACATTACTGCTTTTCTAATTGAGCAAACTGAGGATATTTATTAAATGATGATGAAATGAACAGAAAGACATGTGATTCTCACTTAGGTTCAATGTATGAAGCAGGAAGGACTTGTAAGAACCTCCTGCATATGTGCTGGTAATATTTTGCACCGATTTAACATGCATCCTAGCAACGTTTGCCTGGAGCATCTATTTGTAGCCCCATGCTTTACTTGATAACCATTAACTACGTTTCTCACCATGACATTGAAACAAGGAATTACAGGAATGCAGTGGTGACCACTTCAATAGATCTACATTACAGTACACACTGGCCTCGACTTTTGTCGCTATCTGCCGCTGTATTCCCTTTTCACCATATGTCTATTACTATCAATAAATCCTAGACACAAAACTTGGTTTTCCCAAAGACTGTTGAAATCCATCTTACAAGAAGGCCATCATGTGTGTCATCTCATTTTAGTACATATTTGAGCCTAAATTATGGACAAAGATCTATCAACTATGAACCATTAACAATGTGCAACAAAATGTTTAGGTCCTGTATCAGTTTGTCCTACCTGTGGATCTAAATGATGGAGATGGGGTGGCAAGGTGTCCCTATTCCATATCCATTGGGATTGCCAAACTGCCAACCCATTCTCTTAACTGCAGCAGCTCTCCTTTATTTGCTATACCACCATGCCCATTTACACATGCACTTCATTGTTTTTGTAATGTAACAATATAATTAAAGCAAAACCAAACCAATTCTGTTCAAGGAAAAATTTATTTACATTCATCTCTATAAACACATATGTATATAAATACAAAATGTATATCATCAAGTAGCTGTAAAGGCAATGGTCAAGTTTGGTACAATTGAAATGAAATCCTCAAAGTGTTACACTTTGCATGGGGATGGCTTGGTGAACTGAACATTTTTGGGAATTCAAATGTATGACTAAAAACTATGAATTGGACAAGTTCTCCAAGTAAGTTATGCTTCCATTAAGGATATTTTGATCAAACATTGGGAATTCACTTTGAATTCATGACAATTCACATGTTAGTAAAAAAACATGTATTTCTCTAGGGATCAGTCTAAACATTTTTTATTTGTATTTAATGGGACAAATTGACAGTAAAGATTGATCTTTTAGAAAATGTTAGGTATGCTTTAGTTTTCTTGTTACATTAGGATATTATCATTTTCTCAATGGGATATTGACCTTACTACTGTCACCAATTACCGATTCAATATGAATAATCCCCTTTAAGATTCCATTGTGCACAAATAACTTCTGATCTCCAGGCTTGTTTGGGAGCATTCTTCCCATTTGTTTTACCATTTTCTACTCTCTGTATTGTGTTTTGCACCATTTGTCTTTTCTTTCTCATCTCACAAAATTGTGACTTTTCCATCAAAATTATTACATTTGTAACAATATGTCTTCGATTATTCATTCTGTAAAGATGTTGTAAAAGCTAATAATAAACATTGATTTTCAAAAGCTATTTCAAACCTTTGGTAAACAATTTTTGTAACTCTGTACTATTTACCATTTGCACATTCCAGATTATAAAAATAATAGTCTCATTTTGTAATAATCAGTACTTAAGAAATTACATGCTAAGTAGCATTTGACTGCAGAGCCAAACAAATATCTATTAGAAAAACCACTAAGTCAAGACAACAAAGGACACAGGCAAATGTAGTTGCTTTAAATGAGAGAAGGATTAATAATCCCAAAGAAAACTTATATTAAACAAGGTAAATCATCATTTATTAGAACTGACGGCCTGTTCTATACAGTTAAACCTGGAGAATGCCTACTCAAGAAGTGTAGGAAAAGAACTTGCCTAAATGTTAATTCTAAATCTAGTGCCAATCACTATCAACAATTTACTACTAAACTTCAGAGTAGGCCTCCAAAGTCATAATATGTAGGATTATAAGTGATCAAGGTACATATAAAGCAGTTGATGGATAAAGCCTGCTTGTCCTCCTAATTTTTTTTTTTAATTTCACAAAGGTAATATGGGCAACATCCAAAGCGTTTTTTTTAAATTCATTATATGGCCCAAGTAACTATTGCTGCTAGGCTATGTCCAGGTAACTGTTATAATTTCTAAAAAGTGATATTTACATTGACCAATTCACAGGCTTCTGCGTCCAACACCAATGAAAGCAAAGTATCTCTTATTCATCCTCCAGAATTTATATTCCCCCCTCTTATTGCACACAGATCAAAGATTCAATTTTGAAGAATACTTACGTCATGAAGGGAATCTAGAAGTTTTGTTAATTGGAAATATCGTTGCCAGCTTTGTCCAGAGTTGTGTGGAGCTTTCATTACTGCTTTCCTTAATTCTTTAATATAGTTCACTCTCATTTCGTCAAATGCTGCTTGGCATTTCAGACCATCTTTAGGAACTGCATTTAAGATGAAAATAAAATCAATACCATGCTAAACAAAGCATAAAATACATTCAACATTTGTGTCATGAAAGTCCAAGTATGTATTAAAATTATTTTCAAGAGCACGTTTAAAAGATACACAATTGGCACACATTACATAATTACAAATCATACAGTTTACTTTATATATTGCACTAGCACAGGTTTAAAGGACCACTATAGTGCCAGGAAAACATACTCGTTTTCCTGGCACTACAGTGCCCTGAGGGTGCCCCCACCCTCAGGGCCCCCCTCCCGCCGGGCTCTAGGGGGAGGAAGGGGTTAAACTTACCTCTTTCTCCAGCGCCGGGCGGGGAGCTCTCCGCCTCCTCTCTGCCTCCTCTCCTCCTCCTCGGCTGAATGCGCGAGCACGGCAAGAGACGTGCACGCATTCAGCCAGTCTCATAGGAAAGCATTCTCAATGCTTTCCTATGGACGCTGGCGTCTTCTCACTGTGAAAATCACAGTGAAAAGCGCGGAAGCGCCTCTAGCGGCTGTCAATGAGACAGCCACTAGAGGCTGGATTAACCCTAATATAAACATAGCAGTTTCTCTGAAACTGCTATGTTTATAAAAAAAAGGGTTAAAGCTAGCTGGACCTGGCACCCAGACCACTTAGTTAAGCTGAAGTGGTCTGCCTATAGTGGTCCTTTAAGTAAATGTATAGTTTTGGTTTTTTTTCTTCTTAAAAAAGCTAAATAAAATATGGTCTTTCCTTTAAAATATGGTCTTTCCTGCCGACGGTATGCTTATGGATAACATACATGGAAGTAGTAGGGAAAATCTACCCCAGGTGGTTCTCCTGCTGCTTTTTATTACAGCAGCTGCATGCACATGCACATTTACACGGGCGAGTACCAACTTTAATCATGCAGCCACAAGCAGAAAACTACTCTTCAAATGTGCATGAATGTTCACTGATAAAAAGGGACATTCAAAGTTAGACAAATACTATGAAAACATTTATGTTGTGCGGAGTGGCTTATGTTTTAGCTGTCAGTTCCAGTGCATTTGCGTGACCAAGGGGTGCTTTTGCTAGCTTCTCAGCTAAAAAAAAATAAACACATGGTTTTAGCCCATTACATAGTATATAGATTCATAAACATGTAAATGGGTAATGTATTGATTAGGCTAAAGTAGTCTTGATGCATCCCCCACTGCCAGTCAATGAAATAAGGCTAGAAGGGGGTTTCTAGACGGTAACCCCATTGCTGTACCAATATATCTGGGTGCCAAGGTAGCATTAACTTCTTCCTGCCCAGCATCTATTTATTTTTATCATTACATAGCACTAGGTGGCAGTGCAGGTGCAGTTAAATAACAAATATAATAATAAACAAAATTATAATATTTAAATAAAACAAAACCAGATCCTAGCAACCACTTAAGGATGCTACCTTTGACCTTAAATATGGTCCTGATATGTTGTATATACCTGCTAATTTTCTTTTCTGTGTTATGTTATTCTTAATCACAAATAACAATTTTTTTTTTTAAACATAGTTTATACAACCATCATAAAAGAAATGGTATTTAATAATATAATTAAAGGGACAGTCCAGGCACCCAGACCACTTCTGCTCATTGGAGTGGTCTGGGTGCCAACTCCCACTACCCTTAACCCTGCAAGTGTAATTATTGCAGTTTTTCATAAACTGCAATAATTACATTGCAGGGTTAACTCCACCTCTAGTGGCTGTCTACTAGACAGCCACTAGAGGTCACTTCCTAGTTTCTAGCACAGGAAACCTGTGCTAGAGCGTCGCTGGACGTCCTCACGCTGTGTGAGGACCTCCAGTGTCGCTCAAAACCCCATAGGAAAGCACTGAAATGATTTTTCAATGCTTTCCTATGGGGAGACGTAATGCGCATGCGTGGCATTTCCGCGCATGCGCATTAGGTCTCCTCGGCCGGTGGGCGAGATCAGTCTCGCCCACCGGCCGACGCAATCACAAGGAGGAGCGTCGCGGAGGAGGAGACAGCGGCGAGGGACCGGGGATTGGTGGGTGGGAGGGAGACGGACCCTCCACTGCCAGAAAAACTGATCGTTTTTCTGGCACTGGAGTTTCCCTTTAACCCCTTAAGGACACATGACATGTGTGACATGTCATGATTCCCTTTTATTCCAGAAGTTTGGTCCTTAAGGGGTTAATAACATAAGGAATATATGTCATACTACTACTCCATCTATTACCAAAAGCCATTAATATCAATAAGGTTTTAAACATTTTTGAGACATATTGACTGCTGAAAGAAAGAAAAAAAGTACAACATGGCTTTGTTCATGTATTCATATTAACAGTAAATAATATATACGTCTAATGTGTTAGTCAACTAAAGCCTTGGATGCTCAACAAGAGAAAAAAAACAACTTTTTGTCAGCAAATTAGGAAGAACAATTTGACTGTTTATTAATACAGAGAAAAATCAAATCATTTGTGATTAATTGTAAAAAGAGCAGTTTTCAATATTGATTAATTTAAATATAAGGCAATAGATTGGAAGTCATCTAGTTGAAATGAAAGGATTTGTATCTATTTGCTAATGGTGCTATTCAGATAGCTAGAAGCCAAGAATGAAAGATACATGTTTCTGTGTTATACCAATCTCTGGTTCCAGAAATTCCCTTCCTGTTGTGCACAAGTGCTATTACTTTATTTTTAGTGCACAGTTTGACAATTATTGCACCAACACTGAGGCTAGATTAAAAATAAAACAGAAAGAAACCCTGCAAATAAGCTAAACTATTATAAAACATTGGCAATTCTGGAAAGCTGCCCAGATTCACTGATTGGACTTATTAAGTACAGCGGTACTTTCGGTCTGAAAAGCTTCCACTTCTGGGAAGTATAAAAAGTATAGAAACAGTAATAAGTCGACCAACAAAAGATATATCATGGCAGGTATAGGGCTGCATTTTTCTACATTGATAGTGAGAATTACAGAGTCAAACAAGAGAGAAAGATGTGAGCATTGTAAAGGGATTTACGTTATTAACCCCTTAAGGACCAAACTTCTGGAATAAAAGGGAATCATGACATGTCACACATGTCATGTGTCCTTAAGGGGTTAAATTGCGTTTTGCAGATTATTGACAATAAACTGCAGCTTTCGGTCCAAAATAAAATAAATAAAAGTGGAAAAATTCTCCAACTCAGCAAGTTTTCCAATTTGGCTATTTTGGCTTAAGACCTGCAATTTCATTGTCAGCTATGAACAATTCCCACGTTAGTGTTTGAACTCAAAATGTCATAACCATTTTTTCTTCTTTATTACATTAAAGGTTAAATATTAAACTACATTTTCAGCCAGATTTAGAATGTCACAAATCTTGAGACAAGTGGGTTAGTCTTGTGTGAAAATTAACATTTAAGTTTAGATAGATTTTTCTCACCTTGTAATGTACATAAGAAATGCTACCATGATTTTTACAATTGTCTTACTTCTTGAGCAAAAGAGGAGTGCACAAGGAAAGAAAGTCCCTTCACACAGCAAAGTGCATGCAATATAAATTGCATGACTATTGACGCCTTAGCAGTGGTGGTCCTACCTTAGAGGACACATGACAATAATCCTGGCACACAGATTTTATCCAGCAGGGAAAGTGTCCATGCTGTTAGTGAGAAACGCCAGGTATTATTCAATATCTGGTGCTTTATTCTGTCAGCTGGGGTTACAATTAGTAGCCCCATGCTATCCACATTTGAGAATGGAATACATTTATAGGGCAAGTTAAATGTGTAAACTGCTAAAATGGCCCCAATATGCACCACATACTTCTCTTCACATATAAACAAACAAAAACAAAAGAAAAAAAACTCCAGCAATAAGTCTTTCTAAATTTGAAAACTGAAATCGATAGGTATCTAATTTGAGTCTATAACTTTAACAGCAAAGGCATACATAACAGGTATTGTACTCAGGAGATGTAACTGAACACAAGTTGGTGGATTTGTATGGTCTCAAAT
This sequence comes from Pelobates fuscus, assembly GCF_036172605.1. Taxonomy (NCBI): domain Eukaryota; kingdom Metazoa; phylum Chordata; class Amphibia; order Anura; family Pelobatidae; genus Pelobates; species Pelobates fuscus. The sequence continues at coordinate 173,654,585 of NC_086322.1, forward strand.
ATCAGATTTAAAAAATAGAGAGCAACAGTGCAATGTACATGTAAACATTTTGAAAAAAAGAATGCTGCAAATTTTTCATGAACATGGTTTAAAAGTAGCTCCACAATAGGGCTCAAAACACACCAAGTGAGATACCACTGAGCGTCTACTTTTACAACATAATTTAGCAGAGACTGGTGGCAAAATAGGCAAATGGAAAGTGTCAAAGCACCCTGAGATAAATTATAAAGTTGTTTACTTTATAAAAATATATACTTTTGTGGGGCAATTTTGGTTCCTGTGTGTACTAAGAGTTCTAACATGCTAAATTCTAAACTAAAAATTGAAAACTTTCAACAAGTATTGTTGTCATTTGTGATTTTTTTTATTTTATTTTTACAAGCTCTTCTGAGTGTTGCTAAATTGGTTGAGATTTCCAGCATTTAGGTTTACTAACCATCTCACCAGAGGCACCTCACTAATGGTGACCAAAGAGTCCTATCAATCTCAGAGTGTCTGCTTTTTTTATAGCAGAAAGGACTTTGGTCAAATGTGAATAATGCAATTTAGAAGATTAATCTCCCTCATGTAAGCATTACATATAGGTTAGAACCTGCTAGAATCAGAGCATTTTAACAGAACGGCAGCCTGATGTTTATACTGATCACACATTTTCATGCAAGCTTTGAAAAGTTAAAAGATACAGACCACAAAAATGGCTTGGCTCATTTCCATCACACCCACAGGTCTAATTGAGAAAACATTCATCATCCTCAAGCTCACATAACAGAAGTTTGTGGGTTTTTACTTTTTCCCACCAAAGTATTAAAGAATTGAAACTTTTTATTTATAATGAAACTGCTCAATATTCTATTTATAAACTGCTTATTGTTGCCATCTGCATTACTTAGCTACTGCATGCCTCACCACTGGGCCTTGCAATTGGATAACAGGAGGACTATAATAAAACTAAAGATAATAGGATGCTTTAAATCAAATGACGAAGATCCTCAGGGGAAGCCAAACAACATCTATAAAAGGAAGACGTTCACAAAAGGGGCTCTGGTCTAATATTAATGTCCCTCTTTTCTAGGAGCTCCATATTGTTGGTGTGTATGAGTATAAGAGAGCAACGACAATAATACTCTCAGTAAGGTGTCTTTAGAGTACAATAAATGTATTTAGAAATCAGTCTGTGTAAATAAAATATATTGTTCTGGTTCTAAATTACATTTTAGTTGCATAAATTGTTATTAGTAAGCCACCTAAAATGTTTCAGTGGCCATACCCACACTCACAGCCCTAAAATTAAAGTGCCTTTCTTTGTCCATTTGAAATGTTGGGGGGTATGCATTAGAGTATAAATGGTTAAGCATTGTATTCTTAACAAACGTACTACAGGTTATGTATCCTCTCTTTAAATCAAATTAGTGAAAACTGACTTCTTGAGCAGGTATAAACCTCTGTATTAAAGGATATGTGATAGGCAATTTATGATTTAAACCTCCTAACACCGCTAACAAGGTGATGTTCTGCTTACATCTTGACTACAAGAAAAAAGTGTCCATTTACACTGAAAAGCCACAAAATTAAAACCACTGACAGGTGAAGTGAATAGCACTGATTATGTGGTTATGATGGCACCTGTCAATGGGTGCCATTGTACCATATTGAGGAAATCACTGTTCACTTACTGCCTAATAAATCAGGAAAAATGGGCAAGTGAAAATATATGAGTGTCTTTGATAAGGGCCAAATAGTGATGAGAATATGACTGGGTCAGAGCCACAGACTGGCCAGAGAGCATATGATGAATCCCGTCCACCTCTAAAAATGCTTTAACGGGGATGTGAGCTTCAGAACTAGACCATGGAGCAATGGAAGAAGGTAACCTGGTCTGATACATCACGTTTTCTTTTAGATCATGCGGATTGGTGGGATGTGTGTGCTTTGCGGTTAAGAGATGACAGCAGGATGCACTATGGGAAGAAGGCAGGCTGACGGAGACAGTGTTAAACTCTGGGCAATGCTCTGCAGGGAAACCTAGGGTCCTGGCATTCACGTGGATGATAATTTGACACGTACCACCTACCTAGAGATTGCTGCAGAAGATGTATACATCTGCATGGCAATGGTGTTCCTGGATGGCAGTGGCCTCTTTCAGCAAGATAATGCAGCCTAATACACTGCAAAAAATGTTCAGGAATGATTTGAGGAATATGGCAGAGTTCAAAATATTGCACTGGCCTCAAAATTTCCCAGATCTCAATCCGATTGAGCATCTGTTGGATGTGCTGGAACAACAAATCTGATCCATGGAGGCTCTACCTCGCAACTTGCAAGACTTAAAGGATCTGCAGCTAATGTCTTGGTGCCAAATACCACAGGACACGTTCAGAGGTCTTGTGGAGTCCATGCCTCGGGGCATAAGAGCTGTTTTGGTAGCACAAGGGGTACTTACATGATATTAGGCAGGTGGTTTTAATATTTGTGGCTGGTTAGTGTATGAACTCCTCCAGCCATTTTACCTGCAGAGTACACTGATATACTCTTTGGTTGGCACAGTACCAGATTGTCAACTGTGCAAACATACAGTTTGTGGGGAGGTCATCATTTATTAGCTTCTTTATCATCAAAGGCCTTGGTTCAAACGCTGCAGGAGAGGAAGTAATCATATACACTAGTCTGACAGGTACAGTGACATATCTTAAGGTTTTACAGCTTTGACCAAATATATGCATAGTCCTCTAAGTAGCATAGGACTAACACTTAATGCTGATCAATGCTTGTTAAAAGAAACTGCTAACAAGCCTTTTCTAAATACCAGCATTTCTCAATCTTTCTCTAACCAAATACCAGTAGTACCGCCATGCATTCAATATGTAACCTATTTTTTTTTTTTAACAGTAGTACAATCTGACTTGTAATGACCACTTTAGTAGCATCCTGTTCAGACCATGTATAGAGATCATAGCACATATACCACATGTACATGCTAAAAATGCATAGAGTAAAACAGTTATTAGAAGTAAATTACCAGTGCTTAGCAGTAGTAACACTTTCATTATTGTGTACTCCTCAAAGGTTAGCTGCAAACGGTTAAACTCCATGCTAATTTGTTGCATACTTTGGCACAGCTCATACATGGCAGAATGTCGCATCCGGTCTCTGTAAAAAAACAAAACAAAAAAACAAAAAACATGATCAACTATACACTCAAGTAATAAAACAATATAATAGAACAGGTGTAAAGATTTATTGAGAAAGGCAAAAAAGTTGTCAAAACCAGAACCGCCCGACCCCACAGATCTCATATACAAAAGACCTTGGTTTCTTTGTTAATTTCTAATGTGTCTCATTTAACAATCAGGGCTGGATTTCCTATTAGGAAGAATAGGCACGTAGTACAGCTACATATATCCTTTAAGGGTGCCCGTTTGTGACTTTGTGGAGCTAAAATGGGCGGGTGAGGAGAAAAGTATCAGGATGTTTGACTGGGGTCCTTTGTAGTCGCCTGTGCTTGATAGTAGAACTGAAGGAACAGGTTTACAGGGTACACAACTCAGTGCTGTCCTAGATCCTCCACACAGAGACTACAAATATTGGCTCTATATTGGCTATGTGGCCATCTGCTTTCTTCTATAATGCAGTGGGTAGGTGGTAAACATGAAACCACTCACATCCATTGCTTTATATGTCTTGTCTAGGGTTGGAAGTAATTCTGGGTTAGTAGAATTTCCTGGCACAATGCATGGATTAAAAGGCACCACAAAAAACTTTTGCATTGAAGTATCTATGACTTAAGAAGGTCTTAAACGCCTTCTTACCTTAAGGGGTTAATGGGGAAGTTTAAACCCAAACTTTGGAAGACACCACCCCATCGTTCTACCCAACTACTTTCTTTCTTGGTTCGAGACTTTCAGATAATTACTCGCTTCCCATTCAAACGCTGGAGAGAAAAGTATGTATCTTTTTTTTTGTTTATAGTTTAACCACTTAAGGTATGAGGGCCACATGACCTCCTTCACCCTAACAAATGAATTGCAATAAAGTTGTTATGGTGTCTGGAGTGTTTTTTTAATATGTAGTACATCCCTGTAGTGAACTTTGTCTTTCATGCTTATATTCTGATTACAGGATACATTTAACAATGCACTTTAAATGTATACTTTTTGAGAAAGTATAGAAAGCTGCACTGCTAGGGTATTGTGGAGATAACTATAAACATCCTATTGGCTATACATAATGGAAGTAAAATACAAAACAAAAAACACTTTTAATGCTTCAGTCTTTCCTGGTAAAGCCACCATCGCCCAACAATTACATCACCATTCCATTCATGATGCACTATGAGTGCATATTAGGCATGTGCATGATCCAAAAATTATGGATGTGCATGATCTTAACCCTACCCCTAACCCAACCCTACCTAAACCTTACCGCTACCTCTACCCTAACCCTGTCATCATTCATGTAATTTTCCCTCCCTCTCTTTTTTGCCACTTTTCAGAAATCCGAAAGACTTCAGCACTTCCAAAATTCGGCACTTTGGCCATTCAGTTCGGTTCGGCACTTCCAAAATTTGGGACTTCGGACATTCGGAGGCATCCGAATGCCCGAATTGCCCGAAATTCGGCTGAATTCACATTCAGACCGAAACAAATTGCTGTCTAGTGCATATGTAATTGTGGCACAAATATAGCACCAAGGGGCTACATGTAGGGGCTAACTGGCATGCATTTTATGCCAGTTTGGTTTTGAATACCTGGCACATAAAACAAACAACAAAAAACAAACTTTCTTTTTTTTTTTTTACCATTTCTGCTAACCATAGGCAACTTGTAGTTAGATTTTGTGTGGTGTAAAAATCCAGGAAATTACAGTTCCTATTTAAGAAACATTATTCCAGTGCCCAAAATGTGCTTGGCTTGTATAGCTGGCTGATAAGCTCAGTGTAGCATGTATATATACAATGCAATATTTACTGTCTTTGTGGTATGATGCTGTCATTTCTTTATTATAAAAAACTTCAAGCAGAAAATTCAATTTGACCTACTGATGTTTAAAAGAAATGATGTGGCTGATTTTCAAAGCATGAGACACAAAACATCTCTGCCATGCTGACAGACTCAAACAAATATTACCACAGACCACATAATTACTTTTATATAAAATACAAAAAGAAAGCCTTCTGATGTCTGGTCACTTTGCTAATTTGTATTTCAGTTCACTTCAACAATTTCTCCAAACTAACACACACCAGACAAATATAGCTTCATAAAAGCAGACAGTTTGTTTGCGTTTACCTTGCTTTACATCTGCAGTCTATAAATGCAATTTTCTCTAGTTTATTTCCTGAAATAAACTGCAGATGCTCTTTCATGAGCAGGAACGTTATGCTACAAAATTGCTTGGCTCGGGTCTTTGAGTTTATATGTGGCCAGTGAACCATGTGACCTATAAACCAGGTGTTTATCAACGTGAATATTTAAGCATTCATGTGAAAAGAGATATTTACTTCCAAATATTTGGAGTACTTAATAAGGCAACATTTCCTAAATATCAGGGACAAAGAGTAATACAGAAATTATGGAGCTTACCACCCAACATCGTGGTAGATGGTTGTGAAAGCTGGCTGAGGTACTTGGCTAAAATGAGTGTGCCATCGGTGAAATATAACATACTGTTGACACACAGTGGGTTTTGTGACCATGGGAGGGTTGGGGGGGGGGGGAGTTATCATCACAGCGCACACATTTGTTCTTCTGACATGAAAACTGGACAGCCAGTCAACAGGCTCTGTAAACACAGTTTCAGAGGGACTCTCGAATGGGAAAAGGTGAATGGAAATGCTCAAGCATATCTGGTGACTTTTCTATGGTATACTTGAAAAGTAAACAAAAATTGGGTCATTGGTCCATAGTGTTCTCCCCCCCCCCCTTCCCCTGGTCCATAGTGTTCTTCCCCCCCCCTTCCCCTGGTCCATAGTATTCTTCCCCCCCCCTTCCCCTGGCCCATAGTATTCTTCCCCCCTCCCCCCCTTCCCCTGGTCCATAGTATTCTTCCCCCCTCCCCCCGGTGCATAGTGTTCTCCTCCCCCCCTTCCCCTGGTTCATAGTGTTCTCCTCCCCCCCTTCCCCTGGTTCATAGTGTTCTCCTCCCCCCCTTCCCCTGGTCCATAGTGTTCTCCTCCCCCCCTTCCCCTGGTCCATAGTGTTCTCCTCCCCCCCTTCCCCTGGTCCATAGTGTTCTCCTCCCCCCTTCCCCTGGTCCATAGTGTTCTCCTCCCCCCCTTCCCCTGGTCCATAGTGTTGTTCCCCCCCTTCCCCTGGTCCATAGTGTTGTTCCCCCCCTTCCCCTGGTCCATAGTGTTGTTCCCCCCCTTCCCCTGGTCCATAGTGTTCTCCCCCCCTTCCCCTGGTCCATAGTGTTCTCCCCCCCTTCCCCTGGTCCATAGTGTTCTCCCCCCTTCCCCTGGTCCATAGTGTTCTCCCCCCTTCCCCTGGTCCATAGTGTTCTCCCCCCTTCCCCTGGTCCATAGTGTTCTCCCCCCTTCCCCTGGTCCATAGTGTTCTCCCCCCCCCTTCCCCTGGTGCATAGTGTTCTTTCCTCCGCCGCTGTGCCATAGTGTTTCTCCCCCTCCATCCAAAGTTCAGTATTCTTGACTTTTGATGTTATCATTACTATCTTTCATTGTGATATATATTCATTTGAATTGTTAATGCAAGCATGTCTGTTAAACCATTTTTTTAATTTTATTTTTTCGGCAAATTTGACCTGCTTTCAGCCGAAACGGGATAGGCCCATTTTTGGACGAAAATTCTGGCGGCCGAAATTTTGGTGCATCCCTAATTTTAATTGTTGGTTATGTAATTTGTATCTTCAATTCTATTCTCACACAGTTTTGCTGGAGATTGTCAGGAATTAAAAAGTGAATTGAAGGTATATGTTTTATCAAGCCTTTTGATAATTCTAGAGCTTCTGAAAGCTAGTTAATAATAAACTATATAATGTGGAGAAGGTGGCTTTTACCTTAGCTATTTAATCTGTGCGGTACATTTATTTTCCTATTTTATGAAACTACCACTCCTAGGAAAACACCCCCCTGAAAGGAATCTAGCAGACTGGAGTTTATCCCAACCAATGTTTTTACAATTTTTTATGATTTCTAAAAATCATGCACAATAAATGAATAATACAGAAATACGTACCTCTAAATTTCCATGACTGAAGCAACTAATGGTAGAACATGCAAGCAACTGCTGTACCAGCTCTAAACTATGAGAGAACCTGTATTAGTTACTTAGGAATTGTATGATGTGTGCATGTTATGAATGCACATGCTATAGAAGCTGTTGCAAAGTTATGGGGAATCGTGTTTTCCTTTGACATCACAAATTGATGGAGGAGAATTGGAAGAGCACTATTGTACTTGTATCAAATTGCTGTGACTACCATGGAGAGATTGGGTTTCTTGAGTCATATCTAGTGCAAGTTTTGTAAGTGGTTAAAGTTTTAGACTGTCAACAAAAAAACAACCACCTCCAAATCTGTATACGTATAGCTGGTATACAATAAATAGTTGCTGTTGGCAATTCAGGCAGTCTGACAAGCCTATAAAATATATGTCTATGACACTCATAAGCCATAATGAAAGTAACAACTGGATGGTGTACAGTGTACACATTTGACAACTCACCATATACTATCTGAGCTAATAGCTAAAAGACAATTCAAACTAGCCAGTATTTCTGAACCTCATTTGCTCACTAAGCCACACAGCATATTTACTCTGCATGCCTTCACTTAAGAAAGAACAATAAACATTGTTAAAATGACCAGCACGCATCACAGCATCCAATATCCATATTAACGTAAAACACACGCAGATACACACAGACTGACCAAACATCAGGAAACAGTGAGCATGCCCAAAGCACACCCTACAGAACTTTCATTTAAACATGAAATTTATCATGCTTACCGTTACTGTAGAAATCTGAATACCAGCTAAAATTACAGGCTTTATAGGCAGAAGGCCATTAAACGCTAGCTATGTTTTTACAGAACATTATTCAATGATAATCCTAAATTTCTATGGCTGCAAACAAATTACTACCTGAAAACGTGAATAGGTAAATGATGAATATCACATTTATTTCTGGGATCTGTTTATTTGTGCGGCTTTCTTATTTTCTTCTTCATATTACTGTATTTGAGTTAATCATGGTTATTTCTATTCTATATTATACTAGAAGATCTACTTTATGACACTGGTGGGCCATAAAATGATCTTTGAATTGCTATCTTTCTCAAACAAAACCAATATATTGTGTATTATTTCTTCTTTGGCTACAGAAATTGCCCTTATGACTTGAGGTCCATGTTCCCAATAGGCACTGTGTAAAGTTGCTATGTAATGGGCAAATCATTCAAAGTAGCCGAAATGAAACTCATCCTACCTATGTGAGTCTCTTGTTTACTCTACAGGTCATTGGATGTTCTGCTGAATGGTAGATATTTCAGGAGACAAGATGACAAGATATCTTAAATGTTTACACATTTAACAGGAAATTACTACAGTAACAGAATATGCAAAACTAGGCTGTAGCACGGCATGGGTTGAGGTGTCTGCAGTGAGGTGGGAGCAGAGACTGAGCTTTAACTTTGCTGCAAAAAGAGGACAGGAATTTTAGTGAGCACCCTGGTTTTTATGTAAAAACTTCAAACAAATTGCATGGTGTCGATAAATTCAGAGAGGAGCTTAGCTGTGCAGCAAAATTATATATTCACGAATTCCCCAAAATTTTCTGGGCTAAGTCACGTGTGCTAGGGGTGTTCCTTGCCCCTGGCACACAGTTAACAATAATATTGGATGTGCAGTGTTTCAAGCAGAAACACTGCACATCCAGGCTTCACTATGACCACTTCAAAAAGCATAAGTGAAGTGGTCTTAAGGATATGTTTTAAACAAGTTCAGTTACTACACCAAAGCTCCAACAGTTAGATACAATAAATCTTTGACAATACAACTCCTAAATGCAATTTAATTCCTGAACTGGCTCCGTGGGAACTGCTGCGTCAACCAACTGAGCATTTGTGTCTGGCCAAAATTAGGGAGATCAGATTGTTAGAGGAAACTGACAGAAAGTTCAGGGACAAATCCAAAACCAAGTCTCGGGAGGGGCACTGAATGTTTAAAATTGGTGTGTGTGTGCATGTGTATGTATATAGATAGATAGATAGAGAATAGACACAAGGGTGCACTCGTAGGTCTTTTTTAGATAAATGTTCGATTCAGTTGCATATCACATATGTGTCCTAGATCGGTATTTCGACCCATTCGGGTCTTTCTCAAGATGTTGATATGCAACTGAATTAAACACAGTTATTGAAAAAAGTTACTGCAAATTAAAATGTGAATTGCAAATTTAAGCCAAACATTTGAAGAAATTCTTCAGCGGTGCTATAGCCGCAGCTTGGATATTTTAGCCTTAATTTTGCAATTCTGCTTGCAATTTACTAGAAATCAGAATTTAGTAAAGACCCTGTGTGTGTTTGCATTTCTGTAAGACTTATTAATATAATACTTACTGTATATGAACATAACAGAGTTCTACAGCAGTAAAAGTCTCATGTCACATCATCATTTATCTACTACATTACTCTGTACCTCTTTCCAAATTGTCCCATTTTACAGTGGTGTCCCTGTTTCCATACCAACTTCTGTCAATTTTCTCCTATAACCCACCCACACCTTCAACTTTGGGGGAGCAATTGTTCCCATTTTCTTTTAACCTTCAATTATTGAAAAGTTTATTTTTTAAAGATTGTCAGAGAAAATAAATCTCCCAGTATATGCAGTAATTAGAACTACATAAACAATGACACCTCACCCACCCATTCCCATGCAAAAGTACTTCTGAACATAACTGAATCACAGTTAAATCATAAATGGTACAACAGCTTGATAATACTCACGTTATCAACTTAAAAGAAAATAATAAAATACTCAGGCGACCCAGCCAGCTATAAAACAGTGACTTAGGTTTCAGCAAGTATTGGAGTCAGTACATCAACCAATTGAACAATTTCAATGGCTTTCAGAATTTTTTTATTCTTTTTTTAAATCACATTCGCTTTTCAAAATAACACATATAGTTAAAAGGGTACAAGCCATAAGCAAAGAATGTTGTGGAAGACTCACAAAACACAAACGACTAGATAATCATAGTGATTAGTAAGGCTGCAGGAAGAGTAACAGTTGCAAATGTAAATAAAAAGCATGAAAACACTTTACTGTTGAAAGGTGCATACAAGGACAAGGCAAGAACTGCTTTTCTTTTCCTCAGTTTACATTAAGGCTTTCATGACTTACATGCGCCGCCGCCTATAACATCTTTCTCATACTTTCTTTGCCTCTTACACGATATAACATGATATTAGCACTTCATACGATTGTCTGTTTTAGAATTCGCAGACAAAATGATGGTATAACACAACAGTGATGTGAACTCTCCTTAATTATCTGTGTTTCCTGCAATGTCTTCCTTTCTCATGAAACTGTTCTCAACTGTTCTCCAGGCTTGTACTTCTCTTAGCAAGACTAATGCAGATGTTCTGTTTGTGCTGAGATTTAGATTGTCCTTGCTCTCCCATGCACACAATTCTTCAGGTATGTTAAAACTCACATAGACATTTCTCCATCTGATACGTATAAATTATAATAAAAATGTGTGTCATGGCACTATTTTACACTGGGACACAATGTAAACCCTGGTACAATGTTACTTTTATGGTCAACTGATTTGTAATCACAAATTTGCAAATCTGTTCTTAGCTCATAATTGTTATCATTTATATAGCACCAACATATTTCACAGCACTGTACAATAGGTAAAATAAGACAAACCACTCTAACAAGACATGTTTGACATACAGGAACACTACGTCAAATAGGCCCTGCCCAAATGAGCTTACCAGTCTATAAGCAGTGAATTCACAAAACAAATGTAAAGGGACAATTTGGGCACGAATACTCCGTTATGTATTGTATAGTTTTCTTTAAAAAATTGTTATATGTGTATATCTATCTATATCTATCTATCTATCTATCTATATCTATCTCTATCTCTATCTATATATATATATATATATATATATATATATATATATATATATATATATATATATAAACAATAATTGAAGACAGGTGCACTCTCTGAGATTTCCAAAATATATTTTCAAAAATCACCACCTCTACATCAACGTTTCGACCCAACGTTTCTGATAAAGACCCAGAAGGGTCGAAACGTTGATGTACAGGTGGTGATTTTTTGAAATATATTTTGGAAATCCCAGAGAGTGCTCCTGTCTTCAATTTTTGTTTATATGTTTGCTGGGACGCACCCGGGTATAAGTCACTGGATTATAAGTGTGTTTGAGGTTGAGTGCCAGAGGTTGGATCGTTTTTATATATATATATATATATATATATATATATATTCAGATAGTGATCAGCACTCTTGGATTTTTTTTTTTTCAAATTTAGTTTTTATTGCATTTTAAAATATCAGGGGTACAGAAAGAAGAGTAGGGAGGGGTTAGCGATGGTTACATAGTATGCAAATATCATCATTAAGGTACATTGTCAGTGTGGGAGTTAACATCATTGTCGTTATTTGCAACTTATAAGTATATCACTTCTTCATCAACACTACTGACACTTATTCAACAGGAGCTCATTGTAATATACCTTTTTTTCCACAGTTGGAGGTGGGACTGTCCGTGTACCATTACATTTGTAAAATAGTGTAACCAGATGCCTGTCAGTTAATGTTTTGTATACAGGTTTATGTAGAGGGGGTAAGGATAGTCTTTAACAAGGAGGTAGAACTTGGAAAACTTGGGAGAATAGGGCATCACTGACGAGGGGAGCCAGTAATATTGATGGGTTTAGTTACAGACTGGTGGTAAGGAGGGCCGTTGGGTTGTTGAGTCTGAAGTAGCGTTGTAGTTGGAGCGGTATTTGCTTGAGGGTGAGCGGGGAGTGATGAGTGTGTGGGTGGTTGGTATATATGATTGTTGCGATATGTAGTCTCCCATACATGCCATGTGTCGATGAATCTTTGTTTTTGTTCTACTGTGGTGAGTGATAATCTTTCATAATAGTAAAATTGATCCAACTTGTCTCGTAGTTGAGGCATGGATGGGCATTGCTGGGATTTCCAACATTGTGCTAAGAGGTTCCTTGCTGCCAACAGGGTTAGTGCAGTGATTTGTTTCTCACTCGGGGTCAACTGCGGGGGTAGGAGTAGGAGTAGTCCCACCGTGGGGGTTAGGGGAAAGTTGGGGATATTCAATTCGTCCAGTATGGTACGGGCATGTTTCCATAGGGGTTGGATAGCTTCGCAGGACCACCAAATATGCTTTAATGTACCCAGGGCATTGCTACACCTCCAGCAAGTAGGTGGGGTGTTGGGGAATATGCGATGGAGACGTTGTGGGGTCATGTACCATCGGTACAAAAGTTTCCTATGTGCTTCTATGTGAGAGTAGCAACGGGTCTGCTTAGAGAGACCATTCAGGGCTTTCAGCCAGTCGCACTGCGTTAGGGTTTCATTGCAATCTGTCTCCCATTGGTTTCTGTGTGATATGGGTGGTGGAGGCGCAATCTCTTGCCATGCTTTATAGCATAGTGCCAGGGTCTTTGGTTTCGTTGGTGCAGACCAACATCTATCTAAGAGTAGAGTGGGGGTAACCCAGTTGGAGTTAGGGGTAGTGCGGCTCTGTGGCATGAATGTTAATATGATACTCTTCAATTGTAGGTAGGAAAAGGTGGCTCGGCTTGGTAGCTGCCATTGGGTTTGCAGTTCTGGGAAGGGGATAATTTCTCTATTTCTCATGAGCTGAGATATGTGGGTGATCCCTGCATTGGTCCAGAGGTGGAGTGGGATGTCTTGTGACACCGATTTGACAACCGAAATGGGTGCTTTTGGGTGAAATTTTCCGTGGTAACCTAGGCTTGAGAGAAATTTGTCCCATATGTTTATGGTGTGGGAGGTAGTCGGGAAGATCGTGGGTCTCCTAGTCCTAAGACATCGAGGCGTCCACATATAATCAATGATGGGTAGGTTTGGCCACTGCGCCCTCTCCATGTCTGTCCATTGTAAGAGGTTGGGCTGGGCATGGAGAAGGACGCCACCAGTCAGTGCTGCAGCTTTGTAATATTGTCCAATGTTCGGTAGGCCTACTCCACCTAATTTGGGTGCAAGTTGGAGAAGTCGTATCGGTACCCTAGGTTTTTTACCTGCCCAGACGAATGTGTTACACATTTTCTGTAGGTCTTTACAATATTGGGCGGGGAGCTGTAGGGGTAACATTCTAAAAAAATAAAGGATACGAGGAAGGATCATCATTTTATACGCATTGATTCTGCCTAGCCATGAAAGCATGACGTGTTTCCATTTATTCAATTCGTTTTTACACACTAGGGTTAGGGTATTGTAGTTAAGTGTTATTGTTTTAGGTAAAGTGGATGCTATTTTCATCCCCAGGTATGTAATGTATGTCATTCTCCAGTCAAAGTGATAGCGGTCCTGAAGTGAGTCTATCGTTAATTTCGGCATTCCCACTGGTAATGCTTGCGTTTTATCTTGGTTCAAGCGGTAATGCGAGATATCCCCGAATCTTTTTAATAGAGCCATCAGAGGGGGTAGAGACTGCTGTGGTTTAGATAGGGTTATGAAAATATCGTCGGCGAAAAGCGCCAGGCTGTATGTACGGTCTTGTATGGTAATTCCATGAATGTCAGGGTGTGTCCGTATTTTGTGTGCTAAGGGTTCTAGCGATAGAATATAGAGCAGGGGGGATAGTGGACACCCTTGTCGGGTGCCGTTCGTGATCCTAAATGGTTGGGATAAGAAGCCATTGTGGGACACTCTGGCTGCTGGGTTGCTGTATAAGGCCATAATGCTTGTTATGACGCTCTCCGGGAAATTAAACTTTTTCAGGACTTCGGTCATGTACGACCAATTGAGGCGGTCGAAGGCCTTCTCGGCGTCCAGCGCCAAGAATAGGCCCTCCGACCCTTGTCTTTGTATGGTGTCTATTACATTAAGGATCTTCCTAGTGTTGTCTGAGCCTTGACGTCCTTTTACGAAGCCTGACTGGTCGTTATGGATAAGTTTGTGTAGTATTGGTGCTAGTCGGTTGCTAAGTAGTTTCGCATAGAGTTTGGCATCACAGTTCAGAAGGAAGATCGGCCTAAAATTTTTGCATTGTGTCGGGGGTTTTCCTGGTTTCGGGAGGGTAGAGATATGGGCTAGCAGCATCTCGTTTGGTAAGGCACCGTTTTGGGAACTCTCATTCAGGACCTTTAAGAGGTGTGGAGAAAGGAGAGAGGTAAAGGTTTGATAGTATGCGTTGGGAAGACCATCTGGGCCTGGGGATTTATGGGTGGGCAGGTGAGCTATGGTATCAGTCAGTTCATCTAGTGTAAATGGGCCTTGTAATCTTTCTCTGTCTTCGTCCGTCAGTCCGGGCAGATCTAAGTCGTCTAAGAAGTCATGAATGTTTCGTGGGTTCGGTATAGTAACAGTAGGGTCTGCTTTTAAATTATAAAGGCCTTCGTAGTAGCTTGCAAATTTGGATACTATTCCCTGTGGGTCGATGATGCGTTCCCCTTTCTTGTCTTCCAGATAAGCTATTCTGGAGGCTGTCATTCTTCGTTTAAGCTGCGCTGCCAGTTTTGCACCTGCTCTATTCCCATTAGCAAAAAAGTTGTGCTTAACTTTGCGTAGAGCATAGGTCGTTTTGGCCATTTCAATATTTCTGAGTTTGGATTGCAGTTGTAGGAGATATGTGTGCGTCTTAGGGTTGGGGTTGCGTTTATTGGAATGTGTTAACTGGGTGATTTCGGTTATAAGGGCATTGTATTCTGCGGTCCTTAGTTTTTTGGCTCGGCTTGCCTGTTTTATGAAGCTACCCCTGATACATGCTTTGTGTGCCAACCAAATTTGGTCTACGGAGGTCTCTTCATTTGTGTTCTCGTTAAAGTAATTGGTGAGGTCTGTCTTTATTTGTGCGATAACGGCCGGGTCTGTCAGGAGCGACTCGTTGAGTCTCCAGGAACCTGTGCCCTTGCTAGGGAAGGGTGTTTTTAGGCTCAATGTGGTGGGCGCATGGTCTGACCATGAAATCAACCCAATGGTAGTTTCCTCTATGTTAGGCATGTAAGTGGCTGGGACCAGAAATCTATCAATTCGGGAGTAGCTGTTATGTGCCGCAGTGTGGCAGGTGAAGTCGACCTCTGCGGGATGTTGAATGCGCCAGGGGTCAACCAGTTGGTGAGAGGAAAGGGTGTTACATATCTTGGATGTTAGTGCCACTCTTTGGTTGAGAGAGGTCACTGAGATATCAGCTGTAGAGGATGAGTCCATGTTACTATCGA
The DNA here is from genome assembly GCF_036172605.1 of Pelobates fuscus. Lineage (NCBI taxonomy): Eukaryota > Metazoa > Chordata > Amphibia > Anura > Pelobatidae > Pelobates > Pelobates fuscus. Next base: position 173,670,015 of record NC_086322.1, read on the forward strand.
TTAAGAAATTAGTGTCCCCACCCATGATTACCTCCCCATATTTGTACAAATCTGCAAGCGCTAAAATCATAAGTAGGAAGTCATGTTGATTAGTGTTGGGGCTGTACACATTAATCAGGGTATAGGGGTTATTATTGATGAGACATTGAAGAATTAGGTATCTGCCCTTTTTATCACTGATTTTGCGTATTAATGTGAAGGCGGCATCTTTACTGATCAGTGTCGAAACACCTCTTTTCTTAGTTTTGTAACAAGTGTGGAAGTCATGAGGGAAGTCTTTGGAGTTAAATTTTGGTCTACCTTTCCAGGTGAAGTGCGTTTCTTGGTAATATGCTATGAGGGCTTTACACTTTTTGGCTTCATGTATGGCTAGTCTCCTTTTATTCGGAGAGTTGAGCCCCTTGGTATTTAAAGACATTATTTTAATCGACATGTGGGCAGGTAGGGAGTGTGCTATTACTGGGGTGTAGGTGTATTGCCCAACATTCCCCTTTTCTCGGTTCCCACCATGATAGTATTGTACCGGACTTGTGGACGCCCACTAGTCGTGTCTTATTGTACACGGATAACCCATTGTTCCTATTCAATGTGCCCTTTGTTTTGGGGGTAGGGAGAACTGGGGGAAAACTATTTACAATATTCCGTATGTCACTGGAGGTGACATGTGGCTGCTCATGGCAACGGATAAATCTGGCCATTAGTAGGCCGTGGGGGTGATTCATTTGAAACATTTGCATAAAGGTTATACAGTCTAACAATCAGTTAATTAAGCACGTTTAACTAAGAGCGGGTTACATCTCGCCCGTAACAGCATAACATTTCAAACATTAAATTAGCCATTAGGGAGGGGGGGAAGATTAAGGGGTGTACATATAAAGCGGTCATAGATCTATCAAAACCTTAAGTATGAATGCACTATAGGACTATACGTTACAGTAGTAGTAGTCAGGAAGGTACGGCCTTCTCCATTAAGACCCGTCTTCGTGACCTTAACAGGATCAGGTAGTCGGGGTACTAGAGTTCGTGGGTTGTCTGTGGGTCTTGCGGGCCTGCGACCATTCCTTGGCCAAGGAGTGTAGTGCAGAGGTGGTAGTGGCGTTCGGGTGGTCCGCATCTGTGGGGGGGAGCGATATTTGCCAGTCTTGTAGGAGGCGTTTGCCGTCTTTCGGGTCGGTGATAGCTCTTACTGCTCCGTTCTTCCTCACTAGTAATTTGGTGGGGAATCCCCATTTATAAGGGATGTTGGCGATCCGTAGTGCTGTGGTTATGGGCGCGAAAGCGCGTCGTTTAAGCATAGTAGCGGCAGATAAGTCCGTGAATATTTTGATGTGTTGGTAGGATTCCGGCCATTGTGACAAGCTCCTGGAAGCTTGCATGATCTTATCTTTCACTGTGTAAAAATGGATTCTCGTGATCACGTCTCTGGTGGTATCCGGGGGCAGGTGTTTAGGTTTAGGGAGTCTATGCGTTCTATCCAGCATCAAGTCTAGGTTGTTTAAGGAGGGTATCAATGCTTTAAATAAGTCTTGCACATACCTAGTGAGATCAGAGTTCTGGATTGATTCAGGGATACCTCTAATGCGGACATTGTTTCTCCTGCTCCTATCCTCATGATCCGCAACTCTCTCTTCTAGTAATTGAAGTTTTGTCTTGAGCGATGTGTAGGCCTCAGCCATGGAGTTGTGGGCGTCAATGAGTTCATCAGTGCGTTCTTCCAGCTTTGCTGTTCTTTCGCCAATGCTGTTGATGTCAGCCTTTATTTCTGCAGTCATTTGCTGGATGTCTGCTTTAAGTGAGGCTTTTAGTTCCTGCATTATGGTTCTCACCGAGAGATCTGTTGCTGGGTTGGAGAGTTCAGCGTGGTCTGCTGTATAGTCCCCTATGTCGGAATCTTGAGCCGGCGAGGTAGGCCTGTCGGCGCCATCTTGGTCGCCGTGTTCCAGCGCATGTTGCACTCCAAAGTGCGAGTTTAGCTTTTGTTGTTTAAGTTTCTTCGTAGATCTCGACGCCATGTCGGTATGTGGTGTGTCCCCTCGTTGGTCAGCTCGTTTTTGGGTTGCGTTAGTGGCTAAATCAGGCTGTGAAGGCCGCTGTTCGGGAGAGCTCTCGTCCCGCACGTCCGCTCACATGCGCTGCTCGGACACGCCCCTCAGCACTCTTGGATTTTTGAAGGTTTCAAACTTACAGTTTATTAGTCATCCATTAAAAAAGAGATCAACGTTTCAGTCCCAGCAGGGACTTTCATCAGGATCAGGCCTATATACATTTTGTTATATATATATATATATATACTTGCAAAACTGTGATAAATCAATTGGCCATAAAAATAAATCTGTGCTAGAGTTAAGTGTACACTGTGTCAAAGTGTAAAAATGTGCCACAACACATATATCATATGCAGATAATTGTGTTATTCCATAATATAGTATATATACATGCCCACTGCATAACTTAAAGCGGAACAGTGACTTCTCAGGATGTATAGCTCCCAATATTTAGCAATAAATGTGTTTGTGAAGAGAGAAAAATAGCATTAAATGACCGAAATACACACTGCTGTGTTTACCTGTATGCTGGAACTGGGCGATCCTATCTAGGCTCCTGACAGTCATCAATTTGAATGTTTTTTTTTTTTTTATTATTATTGAGCAGTAAGGTAAAACAATGGGAGGCAGATACAAACTACATCAGCAATAACAGTTGATACACTGTAGACATCCTCTTATGAGGCACATGGTATGTTGTTGTTGTTTTTTACTGCCATTGGTGAACATAGTAAGTGGAAGGGGAGAATGAAAGAAAAACAATAGTTCTGTTTCCCTCCATATGTGCACTGTGAGATTTGGCTGTGACAGCTAGCCTGAAAACTACAGCACACACAAAACAGGTAGTATCAGACCAAACAGAGGTGCCGCGTGTTTTCGAGAACCTCTCAACAACATATTTTAGCAGTAGGTAAATCCTTCTCAAGGGTTTATTTCCAAACTAAGAGGTGATGTTCCGTCTCATATAGACTCTTTCTCAAACCTGAGATAACATGAATGCTGTCTGGTCCCCCACCCATAATCAGATGAAACAGTGTATTTGATCAGCTGCAGCTATCAATGTTGATCTCAGCTGTGAATACAATGTGTAAAAGGTCATCTGAGAATAATGGTAGAAGTTGCTTAGTCCTAAAATATAGATAAAAGAGATACATCCACTGAGGAATGCTGTATATATTTTGCTTTCTCTTCTGAAAAACTGCAGTTCATCCAAGTTCAGCTAATGATCACACCATGTATTATTTCCGTCTATATTTTACAGCCTGTAATACTCAATCAAGAAGTCAATCTCTGACTATTAGGAAGTGATTTCAGGAAAAACATAAACCACATTAAAATCCACAACCAGAGCTGTAACCTTACATATATCAGGGATGAATGCGACATTTGTAAACTACTGGATGGAATAACGAGAACTGCTTGCAGGAAGCCCAGCTCACATTAAAGCTCGCTTTGGGGATTACTATCAGCCTAACAGTTGCAAAGCATGCTGAAAATGGTGCACATACAAATAAATTACAAACATAAATTCCATTACAGCCAATTTAAGGTCATTTTGCTTTAGAGTTGCAGCTGGAGCATATAGAAATAAAGATGTTGCCCGAAGTCAAATGAGTAAGCTCCTAATGCACAGAAAACGCTGTACATTCGTGTGGACAAAGTGTAGCAATATTGCATTGAAAGACAAAAGGATAAAAAAAGGATCCGCACTAATATACCTAACTAAAAATATATATATATATATATATATAAATACAAAAAAATGAAAGTAGGCGACACACCTTAAGACATAAGGCTCCCTCTAAGCCTTATAAACAACAGAGATGAGTCAAACAGGGGGATAAAGGTTGTGCTAGAAATTATAAAAACAGATGTTTTATAACATATATAAAAAAACAAAACAAAAAAACTATATATATATATATATAAGGATAAACAAAGGATAAACAAAGCAAAAGAAAGTTCAAATAGAAGTCCAAGTGTGAATCCAAATGATAAAACTTGCTGGAAGATAAATCCTCAAAGAGTCAGGATAGTTCCTCTGGAATGGGGTCAGATCAGAGTATTCTTGGCAGCCATATATGCAACAGAAAGAGAACTAATGGTGCAGAAAATCCCAGAATAACATAAAAGTAAATACAACGTCTATGGTCCTACTTACAGTTGATACAGCTTGACCTAGCTCTAGTCTGAATGGCATATAATCGTACAATCCCCACTTATAGGATACGTGAGACGGTGTAGGTAGGCAGATCTATCATCAGTATGAAGATCATAGAAAATATAAAAGAGACAGCAATAGTGTTCACAGGATAAAAGGCACCAGGAGTATCAAATAAAGAATAGGTACTCACATTTAATTGGGCAGACTAACTGCTCAATGTTTAGGCGTAAGTGGTATAATCCCCACCGTGGATTCTTTTGGAGTAGTCCTCACTGGAACTTAAAATCGGATGCCAGGTAGAAAATAATAAAAAAAAAGTAAAATGGCATACTCACAAACAGTTAAAATATCCAAAAACGCGTTTCACCAAAGTGGCTTTCTCAAGTGGAGGTGGAAAAATCAAACCTGGCAGGCATAGGTTTATATAGGGAGTATGGGTGCGCTTTCTTTAAATTTGGCGCCTAAATTACATCATAATTGCTTTTATGACTTTTTTTTTTTTTTTAAGATGGGAAAAAGGTCTAGAATGATAGTAGACCAATCTAGTATATCAAATTTGGAAGCAAATTTAAGCTTCTAGAGGGGAGAAAATAGCAGGTCACGTGACTGTGGCCATTTTGGGTCATTTCAGGCCTGCCACGTGACCACACGCAATGGAGCATGGGAAATGTAGTGCAACTGGGTCTGGTTGTATCCATAGACTACATGTATACATAGACTACCCTTCTGTCAGTCCCTACACTGGCTTCCTATAAAATATAGAGCTCAATTTAATTCTGGAAACTAATTAATTCTCTGAAACTGCTATGTTTACAGCTGCAGGGTTAAAACCTGAGGGACCTGGCACCCAGACCACTTCATTGAGCTGAAGTGGTCTGGGTGCCTATAGTGGTCCTTTAAGTTAGTAAGGAAGGAGAGATCAGGTGGACAACACTTAATATGCTGTAGGATGTAGTCAATGTAAATTCAAGTGAGTTATTAAAAGTGGTAAACCAACCTGGAGAGAAAATAAAAATAGCACAGCGTATCCACGTCTCCGAGCAGCACAATCTATGTTATGATGATGTCTACAGTTTCAATTATTTACCTTTCCCTCCACATGTCACCAGAATGCAACTATAATTCCACTGTGCATTACGATTGGGTTAACTCGTATTGTAAAGCATGAGTCAGTTTGTTTTAATGATGACTACTGATAAATACTGCTTATGTTTTGAATGCGACATCTTTCCCAAATAAACTTTGGAAACAAACAAACAAATAATAGCACATCATATTCCCTTCACAGTGTTAGTGATTGTACTAACAATGCTGAGGTTTAACACCAGTAGGATGTCCTAATGTTTTTGTGGGAGCTTGGTTGAATCGATCTCTGGGGCTCAACTCTGCCAGTGGGGACCATTTTCAGTGACTCCGAGATGAGCTGTATGCAGCGCTCACAGAGAGAACAACATACAGCCTTATAAATAGGAATTCAAATCTTCATTGCTGCAATGTGGTGTGAGTAGGAAGGATTTATATTCCATAAATGAGATTGGGCTATTTTTAGTGGAGTAAGCTCCTAGTCTATTGTAGTTCTATTTTGTTGCTATTGGATTTTATTTATTGTACTCCTTTATCTATAATTGATATTTTGTTATGTGGATCCGGTAGGGATTTGGTTCTGGAGGTAGCAACTTATCTATTGTAGAAGAGTTGTTCTATTTTTGTGATCTTAAAGAAATAGTGTGCCCTCCCACTTAACATTTGTCAATGTAGTGGCCACAGACTGACAGATGAGTTGTATGCGGCACTCAAAGTGAGTGCTGTATGGTTAGGGGTAGGTTTGGTATAGGGCTAGCGGTAACTACCAAAAATTAATATAGACATATTAAGTATTTAACATTTAGGACTGATATCTGAATTTATTTTGAGTTATTTTAATTAAGTTGCCCTGGATGTGTATTATTATAAGGAAACCTTTGACAAAATGCATTTTCCCCTTATTTTTAAAATTTTAACATCAATGTGTTAAGCATACACATAGGATGTTAAAGAAAGCCTTTTCTGTTCTTTAACTTAATATAATAATAATGAGGACACTTAAAGAGACCCTTAAATTATGTCAGAACAAGCACATAGAGCAAATGTTAGGTTTTGTTTTTGTTCAGAATTTGGACAACTTCTCCGTCCTTAAGTCGTTTCGGGTACTATTAAAGGAGCACTCTATGCAATCTGAGTGTAATTAATTATTTAGTTGGTCTTTTGGGGGTACCCATGTGATGCTGCCTTTTTTTCTCCGGTATCACACATACTGAGTATGCCATAGGAAATAATTAGGTTGCAGAACAAATCTTGAAAATAGAAATGTCCTGTCAGAACTATGAACGTTTCGGATGCATTGTAATAATTTGTTTACTATTTTATGTTGCAAAACTATATTGAAATGTAAATGGTTCTGATGTAAATTTTACTGGGCACCCCCATCACTCAATGCTTTCTAACATAGATCTATATTAGATTATGTGCGACACAACACTTTAATGGACCAGGTCCTCCTTAGACCACACAATTAATAATTGGAAGGTGAAATTTCAAAGCAGATAAACCACATCAAAGGACCTCTGCAGAATAGAAGGTACCTATACAAACATAAAATATGATGTTTGGGAACTACAATCTAATGAAACTCACAGAATCTGTAAAAAGGGTGCTTCACAGTTCCCATAACCGAATGAAATTTAATACGTACAAGCTTGATCTCAGAAAACCAATTTCAATCACGAGAGAGAGGGATTTTTTTTTTTTTGCATTTTAAATATTTGTACTAAAGAGCATCCCACTCTGGGAAATGAAAAATGAAAATAGTGAATAAGCAATAAAAGTTCTATGCTGCTCATATAAATGAGAAAATAAAAATCCGACCAGAAGAAATATCTTTCCTCAGTAAGATTACTTTATACAGAATAAAGCAAAATTAACTTCAATATATTGGTTTTTAAAAGATAAATGTTTCTTAGACACAGTTAAGAGATGAAATATAGTATTCTTAAAAGAAATATTTTTGATTGCAATGTTTCCTGGAGGATGGGAGATTTGAAAGCGGTAAAATAATAAACTGATGGTTTTTGTATGAAAAAGAAAAGCAATATGGAAATAGAACAGTGTCACTTGAGGTTTCAACAAGCAAATTATGTTTTTTTTTTTTCTTTTTGTGTGACTTTAAGCAAACCCTTTACCATAGCAAAAACATTCTGGTCATAAACCATAAAACTGAAACATGTTGTGACAGAAGAATTTCTATTATATGTGAGATAAATGTAGCTGTATTGTTTATATAGTTGATATACATTCCGCAAAAATATTGCTTGAAGCCAACTCGTCTAAGAATATGGCCAATTATTTAATCTAATTAGTTTGGTCATAGATCTTTAAAGTACCACTATAGTGCCAGGAAAACATACTCTTTTTCCTGGCACTATAGTGCCCTGAGGGTGCCCCCACCCTCAGGGCCCCCTCCCGCCGGGGTGGATGGAGAGGAAGGGGTTAAACTTACCTTTTTCTCCAGCGCCGGGCGGGGAGCTCTCCTCCTCCTCCTCTCCTCCCTCTTCTTCCGTCACCGGCTGAATGCGCATGCGCGGCAAGAGCCGCGCGCTCATTCAGTCAATCCATAGGAAAGCATTATCAATGCTTTCCTATGGACGCTGGCGTCTTCTCACTGTGAAAATCACAGTGAGAAGCACGTTAGCGCCTCTAGCGGCTGTCAATGAGACAGCCACTAGAAGCTGGATTAACCCATAGGTAAACATAGCAGTTTCTCTAAGTTTCTCTATGTTTATAGCAGGCAGGGTTAATCCTAGCTAGACCTGGCACCCAGACCACTTCATTAAGCTAAAGGACCACTATAGGCACCCAGACCACTTCAAAGGGTTACTCCAACCAAAAACAGTGTTTTAATAAAACACTGTTTTTGGATGGAATAATCCTTGCTGTCATAAAACTCCAGTTTAAAAACTTTAAAAATTAAAAATAAAAATGAAAAAATAAACAAAAATTTAAGAAAAGCATAACATGCCTGCGATCCGATGTAGAGGCAAAATTCTCCTTGCAGCCTAATCTGTTTTCTGTGACATCACTTCACTTGCTGCAGGGGAGGGATGAGTGATAAACGACATGGGGTGGCACAGAAAAGAGGACCATGCTGCTATAAGTCATCTATCACCAGCGTGCTGTGCATGCAGATGATGTGTTCAGCACAGTTTTAACATTAGCAGCCCATAATTCTTGTTCCGAGTGTTAATGACGTGGCTGGAGGTAGAGTTACACCCCAGACAGCACATTGCATTATCTCTCAAAAATTGTCATGGCACATGGAGAAACCCTTTTAAGCCTGGAGAGCCTGACATATGCCCTTTAAAATGTGTGCATTTATTTATTTAACTGCTATGATAAATAGACAAATTGCCAATTCCATTGTCAAATTACCACAAATGTTTGTGCAAACAAATGAATATCTCTCATACTCAAATCGTGCATTATCACAACTGAATGCCCTTGTTCCTCAAAAGATTTTGTAGGCTGCAAAATGTTAATGATGGTACTTGCCCGATCTAGCCATATCAGTATTGTGTAGAGGATCATTGACACATACAATTTTAGTAAACATTGGATTTTGCTCATGCTTGTGGTCTCATTACATAGTCATTATCCTGAGACACTGAAGAGCATTTTGTAGTCTGAATCATGCTTCTCAAGCATTCGGGTAGAAACGTTGGTTGGATGATGTAAATACCTTTATTTAAATAAACACAGATTGATTGATTTGAGAGTGCATCTCTTACTCATATATATATATATATATATTCTGCAAAAAATAAAAAAATAAAATAAATAATGGCGCAGATAGCATCTAAAATTACAAAGAGGTGTATTCAAGTGGGTTATCACATGAATGTAAACAGTACTATTTGCACACTGCTTTTTCATCTAACAATGTTACACTATAATACATGTCTTTGCTTCTAGTACCATCTACACCAGGGGTGTCCAAGAGGCAAAGGCATGATGTTTTGTATGCCTTTAGAATGCTTTTGAAGTGGCAAACCATCAAGGAAGTTGTAGTTTTAAAACATCTGGGGATCTACCATGTGGGCACCTCTGATATACACCATTGAACTTTGTGTGTATATATATATATTGTGGTAGGGTCATTCTATGTGAGTAACACATAACGCTCTCTATTCCTAGCATGACAGGGTTAATTGGTGGAAGTCAGCCCTTTCAAGTGAATGTAAATGTAATTAACCTGTTCTAGTGTTTTAAAAGGTCAGCCTCTGGAGCTGGACTTCCGGCGCTGCTGAAAGGTTGCATGGAGTGAGATCTTCGCAGCAGTTTGGCTCAGAACGGTAAAATAACGGCTGAATATCGCGCTACAGTGCACACGGCTCATACCTGGAGGCTCCCCAGTACAACCGAAATTCACTGATTTTTTTTCCGCCAAAAAGAGAGGACGAAGCATGGCCGAGATGGTGGCGGACCGCGATCGCCAGTGCGCTTTTCTGACGCTGGCTCTGACACAGACTAACAGCATGCAGGGACAGGATCTGCCAGTCACAGAGAGAAGGCTTGCTGAGATGCTTCAGACACTCAGATCCTCATTGAATGAGGACTATAAAAACATAGCCGAGGACCACCGCAAGGAGTTGCATGAGGTAGGGGCCAGAGGCACGCACAGATGAGCTATGTGTGGCTTATAACAAAATCCTAAAAAAAATGGAGGCTGATCATCAGCTCATGCTGGGAAAGATGGCGGACATGGAGGACAAATCTCGCCGCAGCAACCTCCTCATCCGAGGAGTGCCTGAGACTGTACCCCAAGATGAGATACAGAAGTTCCAGAGAGAAATATACAAAACTGTCCTAACCAACGCGGCGGACACCGATTTTCCGATGGATCGTGCCCAAAGGGTACCCCAACCAAGAAGCTTGGTAGCGGACATTTCACGTGATATTGTGGTAAAGATGCATTATTTCCACGTAAAGGAGACCTTACTGCAAAGCACACCGCAAAGCCCAAGACCTTCCTGTGGAATACCAGAACATAATGATATTCCTAGACCTACCACCTGCAACAATGGCCAAAAGATGTGAATTTATCAACCTGACCAGGATACTCCGCAACCACAAAATTAAATACCACTGGGGCTTTCCCCCTAAATTGCCTGTCTGGCGCAACGGATCGGTGACCAAAATGGACACACCGGAGGAGGGGACCAAGCAACTTCAAAGCTGGAGACTATTTAAAGAGGTGCTACCACCGGCGACTACCACTAAACCGCGCAGAATCCGACCAGAATGGACCAGAGCCCACAAATGAGGACTGTGTAAATTGCGGATACAGGACAGGAAAATAGTTCTATTATGTTTCACTTGTTTATAATGAATAGTTCACTGTCATTTAAATACAACTTCACGCTCTTCATCTATAAGGGGTGAGAAATTTGGTAAGTGGCCTTTAGAACAGTTGCTCCCAAGTGGCTACAGCCAGGTTTGGGATGACCCCACATCCTTACTGATCCAGTGGTCTCTTATAGATTACAGGGAGATGGGAGTATATAGGATATACTAATGAAAAAAAATCATAAATATATTTAAATGTAATAATAAAAAAAAAAAATCATAATAATATTATTAATAAAAAATAAAAAAACTGAATGAATACTAACAAAAGTTAACCTAAGGGGCCGGTTGCATAGAAGCACAAGTTTCTCCAATAACAGCTTGTATAAACTGCCTTTGTATTCCCTACTGGGATATGACTTTTCCCATCGCGATATCCTGCAATATTAACAGGCCTAGACGAACTGTGATAAACAGGTTTCAGTTCAGTACCTACCCTTCACACCCCCAAGTTAGTTGGTTGAGTGCTGGGGAGCACTAGACCAGATTCTCCCACTCTCCTGGTTATGCTCAGCCAAGTTCTGATGCTGCTACTACAGCTTTATTGTATATACTTTTGTTGTGTTTGTTTTTCCCTTGTTTTGTTTCATATGATGCTGTGCTGGCCTCCTTGCAGAAATGTCCATTTGATAGAGACGCCCAAAGGTTATAATTGCTTCTAATTTGATTGTACTGCCCTGCACTCTGTATAGATCCAAGCTCATATACGCCACATTACAGAGGCCCACCATACAAGTTGTATAATGGCTCACTAGTTCACTATTCTCACCCTGAATGCGAATGGCTTAAATACCCCCACCAACATAGCAAGGCATTTTATCAATTGAAGTTGACCAGACCAGCCGTAGCATGTTTCCAGGAAACTAATTTCTGCTTGCACAACCGAACTACATTCTCATCCAAACTGTACCCCCAAGCTTATCATGCCTACGCCCTGAATAAGACCAGAGGTGTTAGCATCCTCTTTCATACTGATTGGACATTTCAATGTAAAGAATATAAAGACAATGATAGTAGAATACTTATACTAGTGGGAAGACTCAATGACGCCCCAATTACGATAGCGAGCCTATACGCACCAAATATTAATCAGATGAAGTTCCTTTATAGAGCACTTACGCGTACACACAAAATTAAGTCCGGCCAATTATTTATTTGTGGTGACTTTTACTGCATCCTAGATTTATCACTAGACACTAGTAATATGAACATTTCAGGGGGAAGGCAGACAAGGTTCAGTGCGCAAATGTGCACCATACTTTGTAAATATGACTTAATTGACACATGGAAAAGCTTATACCCTGCAACTAGGGATTATACTTACTTTTCTAAGGTACACGATACATATACACAAATAGACTTTTGTTTGATTGACAGGATAAACTCCCATAACCTACAAACCATACACCTAGATCTGATAACCTGGTCCGACCATGCCCCTGTGAGAGTAACCATTGCTACTCTACACCCTGTGGCATATGGTGTATAAACAAGGCGCAACTTAATAGGAAAGACCTTAGCGATACCAGTGAGATGATCCTTTCCACGTATTTCCAAAATAACTGAAATAATATTCTGACAATTGCTAATGTATGGTTAGCACATAAGGGGGTGATTCAAGGACCATAAGACTTACTTTTCCCACACAGAAATCACAAATCTGCAGTGATGTTACTACTGCAAAGGACTTTGGGTGGGCATATGCAATTTTTTTAAACAAATAATCACATTTTTGCCTCATTCCATTTGACAGGAATCCATGTTTACCCAAAACCAAACCCCTCTGAAATTTAGGCTGTAGGAGAGTCATTTATGCTGTATGTTCTGGCACATTAATATTGGGCACCAAGCGACATTTAGACCTAGATGTCAACATCTACTCCGTGGTAGCAAGTCCCCATATAAAATAATGCTATAAACCTAAGCCCAAATGTTTACCTGTACATCTAGAGCTCCTAAAACACAATTCTGTGTCTTAACTGAAGTCTGGAAATGGCTAGATACATTTAGTCAGCACACATTGATCAGATTGTGAATGTTTTATCGCCTAGCCCTAGAAGAATTACTACACATCAGATCACTTTACATGAAATGTTACAAATGCCTCTCTCTCTCAGTAAAACGTCTAATGAGTCTTTGGTTGTAGTTTTCCTTTTTATACTATCTACTAGCAAAGATACTCTTGATTTATTTGTCCTGAGTAAATTGGTGGCTGAAGCGGATCAAATCAATAGTTAGTTCTGGGATATACTGTTTGGTATCCTAACCTATTACGCTAGGAATACAATGTCAGAGTTTGTCATTCAGATTATTAATAATGTCTTTCAGAATGTGTGTATATAGTCTTTTGCCACAAAAGCCTGGCTAATCTTCTGAGAACATGTTATGATCTCTAGGCAACCATAAACACTTACATTATACCCTCCACAAACTGAATTCAACAATTAATCATAAGGTGTAGTTATATTGTCTTACTTCAATAAAATACTCATGGTACCTACACAAAAATGATATAAAGTACAAAGAAAGGATGACATAGTGTACCATTTTTACATTGATAAAGGCAAATTTAAAACAAGTTCAGTATAATTCATCTTGTGTGAGTCAGAGGTTTTAGTTCACACTCTCTGGGAAAACTCTTCATATATTCATATTTCATTCAATATTGTGTGTAAACATTTTCTATATTAAGGTGATCATTGGAAATGCAAGAGCAAGGGATATTGTGTAAACGTTGCAGATGAAAGTAAAATCTATTTAAAGGATATCTGAAGGGTACTTACTCATTAAATATCAAGTCTGGAGCAAAATACAGATATTGGCTGTTTGTATGTTTATACGATCTCCAGCTCAAGGCAAACGATGATAGGCACATCCAGGAGTACTGTATTAAAGTAATTTGGTCCTCAAGAGGCAAGTTTCTAAATCCTGAGGAAATAAAATAATGCCAAATGATCTCAAAAACAGCAGAATTTCAATAAAGGTCAAATACAGTTTGTGCATATTGATAGATAGACAGACAGACTATTACATAGAAATGTATGTATATGAATAAGTGTGTGGTGTGTGTATGAAAAACTTGAAGTATGCCAACAATCTGTTAAAATTATCTTTTTATATTTTAAGCATATGGATATTAAAAACCATTGCAAATATGTAAATAACATTCAAGAACTAATGTAAGTGTTTGGCACCAAATGGCACCTCCGTTTACATCCTCTGTTCTTGAATACTAGATTAATGTTAGACAAATTAAGATTCAGGGATGTGAACTTAGCCTTTATGAGAAGCAGACAGCAGGTTTTGTGCATAACACACAATGTGGTTTACTTGCAAAGCAGATAACTAAAAATTGAACTTTCAAATACAGGCCAAATAACCGAAATGGAAATGTGCTCTACTGGAGACCTTTTTTCTATATGCACAGTGTGACTGACAATGCATGGTGTAGGGATACTAACTTTAAAGAAGTGCTGGTACATGCTTGTCCCAGCTTTCCCAAGATTAGTGGGAGTTGTGCCCCCGGAGAGAGCAGCAGCCACCATTAAAGGAATACTTCAAGCACCATAACCAATTGAGTGTAATGTAGTGATTACGGTGCCCAAAGTACCATGACATACACCCCCTCTCCCTTCCTTCTAATGTAAGGAGTCATTTTGCCAACAGCTTGACTTCATACTTGAGGTCCACTGGCCGCTGCATCTGCCTTTCAAGTTTCTAATATGCAGCAATTTCCATACAAGAGTGAGTGAAAAATAAATATTTTACAGTCAGCAGCTAAAATTATATCCATTTAATGTATTGACTAACATTTACTGGCACAGCTTGAGTAAGAGTGCAGAAACTTCAAACGCCTGTGTTCTAAACAGTCTATTACACTGGATCAACATGAAAGATATTTTGCTTGTGTACTAGTGCATAAGTCCTCCAATAATACAATGATGGTGTTTATTACAGCCTGTGATAGCAGCATTGCTAGTCTGCACAACAACTGTGCTGTATCACCTGTCTAGTATGTCATGATGACTGGTGCTTGTGCATTTTAAGCAACTGCCTAGTGTCCCAGGCCACCCCTGATTAAATGGATGTGTGTTAAAAATGCAATAAGCTGTATAACTATGTGTCTTTAATTATTTTTCAAAGTAAACAGAGACCCTGTTATGTTCAATAAAAGTTTTCCTTAAGGACAATGTAAAAGGCAGCAGTCACCCTATATATTTATAGTAAATAAAGTTGTTTTGTGGGTGGGAAACTATTATAATGTCATATAATACACCCACACACAGCAATACATTATATAAAACACAAAACAAAACAAGGAAAGTGAATACAAATAAGTCTGATTCATTCTTCCATTGTTTATTTAAAGATTGCGTCACACATGATCCTAAAGTAACAGAATATCAATGTATCAGGGTTTACTCATATGACACCAATAATATATAGCTATATGATTAGCACATGCGCTCATTAGGAGAAATTAAAAGACTGACTGATCTAGATGTATTAAGTAAGCATACACAGGCAGCATTCCCACTATAATAACTTCAGCTCTTTGAAGTGGTTATGGTTGCAGAAAATTGCGAGCACCGTCATACCTTCAGTTAAACAATTGTCCAGCTGTTTAACCCTGCCTCAATCCTTACTCCTGAACTGTGCAGTGGGGATTGGCAGGTAGTTGGCAATAGACTGAAATCATGGGTGCCTGGCAAACCTTCCTGATCCTGCTGTGACCAAAAGGAAGGAAGTAAGGAGGCAGAAGTGTTGGGCAGTGGGAATCTGTAGGAAACCAACCTAAACGCTAATGGTAAACGAGTGCACAGCCCTTATAATAGCTTCAATTAATTGTGTCAATTAAAAAGCGGTTATACTACCTGTATGGAGGTTGAGGCAGCAGGGACTGGGCAGCTTATCTGAGCATAAGGGATGCGGCAGAAAATCCTGTCATTAACTAGAACATGAGTTGAGAACCCATAATTCTATGGCTACAAGTAGGTCTGTCTCATAAATGTTCTCCTTCTGCTTTTCTGTCTTACAACCAGCAAAGTAGGAAGCCCTGGTGTCCGATACTATGTAAACACCAGAATAATAAAAATAAAAATAATAATGATAATGATGACAAAACTGACTGGCTGAGAACTGTTGCATATGTTTCAAATGTGTTTTACGCATAGGTGCATAAATGATGTCAATGTATGTGTAACTTATTCTCTGCACTTTGCTTATTTATAAACTTTTATTAGAATTGTATTGGCCTTCTTGACAAACTGCACTACAGCCTTTGTGCACTTAAACCCCATATATTTCAATCAGTACGTCTGTTCAGGCAAGCCTTGCATCTCTTCTTTATCTTCCAGTAAGTCCAATTGTGTTTAGAATTGCTTATATATTGTTTGATTTTAAAAGGCAACCGATGTTAACTAATGTTCTGTTTCTACATTTCTATTTAAAAATGTGCATTGCTCAGACGCCACCATTGTAATATCAATGTACTATGTTGATGCTTGCGAATGCTATTGTGGCAGAGTAAGCTGTTTTGTCTACTTATGCACTCAAAAATAAAGAATAAAAAAAAAAAAAAAGAATATAAAATATATTGTTTGATTTGAACCTGCTTTACAGCGCTAAACGTTGGATCTTTATAAATATGAAAATAATTGGCCTGAGCATTTTCCTAGTAAATTATAACAAATTATGATTTTACCTGGAATCATTTTCGCCCATTTCACCACTTGGATCATCTGTTTCCCAGCTAACCGGTTTAAGCTGGACAAAAGGTATTCTGCAGTGTCTGGCTGTGAGGGGTCAAATCCCGCATAAACAATGTCTGGCTCAATATTTTCGAGAACCACTGACGGTGACAGGCTAAGGGAAGGAGGCACGGCAGATATTAGTGGAACAATAGTCGTCGTGTTAGCAGAAATTGTGGTCTCTTTCTGTGAAGTAGTGAATGTTGTCTCCTCTTTTGGAGTCTGTGGGGGAGGTTGCTGATGCTGTGGCTGGTGCTCCTCATGCACTCCTTTTAATTTCCCTAATTTTTTAGATTTCCGAGCTAAAACATAAAAAGAAAAAGAATGGTCACTAAGTATTGTGAGGACCAAGAAAAGGTATAAGATCAAACACAACACAGGATTCAGTGTGGACAATAACATCAAGCCTTAAACTCGTATGTAAGTAGATAAGGATGGAACTATAAATGCACATATAAGCATATAAACTCACCGTTGGGGGAAGAAGAAACAACAGAATGTGAGGATTCAATAAGAAGCCAAATTTCTCCATCTCGGCACTCACCATGATATTAACTATGCACTCTCTAACTCCATACATACATCATGATCACCTACTTATTAATGTATGGGTAACTGAAGACATGACTTTAAGACAAAGTACGTTCAATATTAATACATTCCATTTCCCTTCCTTCAGTTTGCCTTTATATGGACTGGAAGCTCTCATTCAAACTCCCATAACAAGCAATTTATACCCCGTACTAATAATACACATATGCACATAACTAGCCACTTAAAGTCTTATACATACAAAGTTAGTGACTCACACACATATACTAGTGAAAAACGTTAGGTGATCAACAGCATTCTTACTCACACCTACAAACATAACTAGTCACATGTATAATAGCAATTCACACAAACATAAAATACACACACTATTTATATTGAATATTAACTACAAAACAAAAAACAATATGGGGAAGGGAAATGGAAATTAAAATAGGGGGAGGTCAACACAAACACACCCTCCCTCCCTCAATTTGGACTTTGAAAAACCCTCCTTGGACATATACATTTTAGAAATCAGAACTATCCCAGAGTCTCTAGCTTGATATGTAGATGAGCGCAGCCATGCATTGTGTTTTAGACTTCATTTTGCATTTCTGTAGGTACCCTTAGAAATGTATGCTATCTTACACACAGCTTTTGCATGGTGTTACAAGTTGAATGCCACCAGAGATCACACATAGTAGCAAAAACACACTCCTTTCATTTAAAAAAAAAAAAAAAAAATAGAATGTTGTATGTGCCTGTTAAAACACAACAAGAAAGAATATTTTAACATAGGCACAAATCATTATGGAAAAGAAAAATGGGAGTCAGAACTAGTAAGTGACATCCATGTTTTAAAATAAATTGTTCTCATTATATTCTCCCCCCACCTTCAGGCCTGTAGCACTTGACACTTAAGTGCTTGTTGTCTTGGTGAGAGGGGTGAGCAGGATAGCTGTACACTCAATTGCACAACTTTATTTCTTCTCATCATCAGTGGGATATGCCCAGTAAGCATTTATTGCACCATTAGACCAAACAGGAGTCACTGACGAGTAATTCCATGCAACGGAATCCAGTCATGGTCTGCCAGCCAAAGCTTAAAAACGGACGGCTCTGAGGAAGAAACCTTATCACTCATCCCCATCTCAAGTCCAGGCCTAGTTAGCCTAGACATTAACATGTTAACTTGGAATATACTTTGACTTATAAATGTATGTAAGAAATAACATTCTGGTTCTTTTTGCAATAGAAAATGCATATAGTTTACAGTTTCATAACAATCTCTACTCCAGGTTCATTTTTCTACACATGGTGACATCTATGTGTAGTACTGTACTTTTCTGCATATGCGAAAATACAACCCATGCAGTTATTGTATGAATATTCATATTTAACTTATTTTTACAATAGCCAGTGGGCTTCAGTCTGCTGTAATTGTTTTGTGATTGGAGATGGAATTACAATAGTCATTTTACCTACTAGACAATCAAACATATGTGCATAAAAAAGCTTTTATTTGGTGCTTGTGATTTTATTAGATTCAAATGAGACTTGAGTACAACTAATGTCTTACCTACAATTAAAAGGAAAAATTGTCAACAGATGTTTTCATAGACTATATTATCTATTTCCGTACATGACCTATTTGACAATTTCTGATTTTTTGGACAGACAAGCAAGTGTACAATGTTATACTATATTGAGTAACAGAGAATAAAATCATAACCTACTTAGAATGGTTGATGGAGTTATAAGTGAGGCTATAAAGCTCTTAGCGTAAGATTTATGAAAATCAATAGCTAATGAAGAAATGTTATGATTACTCAGATCAGTGATGTTCTTTTTAAATAGGGTACCTGAGAACTATAACTTGTCAGGGTTAGAACCTGCGACTCTGATAATTCATATAAAATAGGTTCCTATTAAATGGGTTATATTTTAAAACACGTTTCAAGTAATGCAAGAATTCTCTTTTACTTAAAAAAAAATAAATCCCCTGAGGACTGCCTGTAACATGTTGGAAATTCCCCAGCATTGGCCTCTAATATTATATTTCAACACCCACGTAATCTACTATCAATGCCACCATTACTTCCATAGAGGAGAACTTTCTAAACAAACTCATGTTAAAAATGTTAAAAAGACTTTGATAACCCATTATGACAACTGTATATTGTAAGACACTGCTTCCCCTCCCCCCTTTATAGGACTGCATGGAAACTCTTATTTCAGTAGTTTAAGGTATACTTTTTGATTACGTATCCAAGCAGTGATTTGAACATTTACACATTAGTAAACAGTTAGTGTGAACTGTTCTCAGATCAGAGTAGAATATGAAGCCATGGATTCCACAATGAAAGAATTATTTACTGTGATGGATTGCCTGATTTGTTTGGCGCAAGCAACTAGCTTACAGCGCCATTTTTGTGACTATTTTCCATGTATCGCTGTATTGTGTACCTGTATTATACATAGAGCAGTGTGTGTGTCTGTATATGCAGCTGTGGGTCCACAAAGGGGGGGGGGGGGGGAAGTATAGTTAGGTGTTAAATGTATTCTGTGGGCTAATCAAGGTAGCTGTGGGAGTCAGCAAGTCCATCTACTACAGCAAAGGGCTGTGTTGATGTAACCAAAGATTGCTCTGAAGGGACAGTGGGTCCAATCAAGATAACCTTTAGTTGCCATGGTGTATTGGCACATGGGGAGGTGGTAACTAGTGTAAGGAATCACTTTATTGCTGTGTAGTTCTTTCCCTGTGACCTGTTCTGTATTGCCATTGGTGAATGTTTTGTGTAATGAGTAGTCCCAGCATTTAGTGGAGCAGTTTAGTGCCGCAAGTTATGTAAAAAGAATACCCACGGACGATATGGTAAGGCTGTATTGTCACATTCACTAAAGTGTAAATTGTCATTATTTGAAAGCAAATTCAGATTGAATTTCAGCGGTTCTTAACGTTTTTCTTTAAAGGATCCAAATAATAAGCTGACCAAATAATAATCCATTCTTCAATTTTAATGATACATATGCCAAACAACTTAAAGGGACACTTTTGTCACCAAAACAACTTTAGCTTAAATGAACACTGTAGTCACTTTAACAATTTCATCTTACTGAAGTTGTTATAGTGCCTTCAGTACTGGCCACCCTGTCCTACCCTCAAAAACCAATATTAAATTAAATAGGTGGTTTTATCCACTTATAGATAACTCCTTAGTGAATAAACCACTAAAGGGTTGGTCAGGTCGGGTAGTACCAGCCCTACCCTGGGCTTGAACCCTATTAATACAAACAAAAAGAGGTGATCCCCATAAAGGAGAAATAAATCTGGTAATGAATATTAAGACACAGGTCTAATGATCTATGCTCATAAACACAACACAGTGGAAACAAAAAACAAATTAACAATAACTGTGA
The DNA here is from genome assembly GCF_036172605.1 of Pelobates fuscus. Classification (NCBI taxonomy): domain Eukaryota; kingdom Metazoa; phylum Chordata; class Amphibia; order Anura; family Pelobatidae; genus Pelobates; species Pelobates fuscus. The sequence goes on from NC_086322.1 coordinate 173,690,366, forward strand.
AACGGTATTCAGCGGGTATAAATGCTTTAATGAAACATGCTAATGGGATCACTGGTAATAACAACATACAGCTGTGGTCAACATATTGAATTAATTAATTTATTAATTCATTAACAGATTGTTTTCCCCTTTATGGGCATTGCCTTGTTTTGGTTATTAATAGAACGTTAGAAGCACAACTTCAAGCCATGCATCCAAGTCCTCTGGGTATGAGAGCCCAGAGACTTACATCCCAGGTCTCCCACCGTAACATACTGTGATGTCATGCGCGTGCACAGTGATGTCATGGTCAGCTTTAGGGAATCAGTGAGTACAACGATTCTCTATGGAGGAATTGTAGGCGCATCACAAAGAGCGCCACATGTGCGCCTACGTTAGCTAATGCTCCTCTATGAAGAGCATTGGATTGGCCCATCCTGGAGGCACACGGAGGAGGTTGCTGCAGCGCTGGAGAAAAGAGTTGTTTATTTTTTATTTATTTAGATTTTTATACAGATTTAAGGGACCTAAATAACAACGGGCATTATGAGCTCCTAATGCTACAGTGTTCTTTTAATAAATTAGTTTTGAGTGTATAGATAATGCCTCTGAAATCTCACGCTCAGTTCTCTGCCATTTAGGACCTAAATCACTTTTGGTTCTGTCCCTGCAGCTCTAGCCACCCCTCCCCTGGCTGTGACTGACACATACTGCATGAAAAAAAACATCAGATGTTAACTTACGTTACACATTTTTATTTCCTGCTCTATAAATTTAACTTTAATCACACACAGTAGGCTTCTGTAAGGTATTGCAATCAATTAGCCATGCAGGAGATAAGACATTCTGAATTAACCCCTTCAGGACGGAGTCAATAGTGCACGTTCTGATCAAAACAAAACGTAAACAAAAACTAGAATTTGCGCTAAATGTCTGTTCACCCATAGTTCCCCTCTTTCATATTATATGCACCCACACTTATTATATATCATTTTGTTCAGGAGAAACAGGGCTTTAATTTACCATTAACTATTCATATATGGAACATAATGTATTATGAATAAAATAAAAAAAACTGTGAGAAATTTTTTTTTTTTTTTAAATGTGTAGTTCCGCCTCACATTTTAGCTGTAAATGTCATAATACTGTTTTACTGCAACAAAATGCACATATTTGTAATCAGCGATGTCTCACGAGTACAACAGTACCCCCCATTAACAGGTTTTATGGTGTTTTGGAAAGTACAGGGTCAAATATAGAACATTCCATTTTCAAATTGAAATTTGCCAGATTAGTAATGTTACCTTTGAGACGGTGTGGTAGCCCAGGAATGAGAATTACCCCCATAATGGCATACCATTTGAAAAAGTAGACAAGCCAAGGTATTGAAAGTGGGGTATGTTTAGTCTTTTTAGTAGCCACTTAGTCACAAACACTGGGGGGGAGAGGGGAAGGATCACCAAAGGGTGGGATAAGGAGGGTAAAGATTACTTAGGGGGGGGGGGGAGAGATGGTAAGGACCACTGGGGGGGGGGTAAGGAGGGGAAGTACAACTGAGTGGGGGAAGATGGTAAGGACCACTGAGAGGGGGGGTAAGGACCACTAAGGGGGGGCGGGGGGAGAGGGTAAGGACCACCAAAGGGGGAAGAGGGTAAGGACCACCAAAGGGTAAGGAAGGGATGTACAACCAAAGGGGGGTAAGGACCACTAAGGGGGAGGGAGGACCACTGAGGGGTATGGGAGAGGGTGGAAAGAGGGAGGCCCACTAAGGGGGGGGAAGAGGGAAAGGACCACCAAAGGGGTGGTAAGGAGGGGTTGAGAGAGGAGGAGAGAGGGAGGACCACTAAAGGGGGGGGGGAGGATGACCAGTAAGGGGGAGATGGAGGCCCACTAAGGGAGGAGGGGAGTGGGAGGCCCACGAAGGGGGGAAGGGAGTGGGAAGCCCACGAAGGGGGAGGGGAGAGGGAGGACCACGAAGGGGGGAGGGGAGAGGGAGGACCACTAAGGGGGAGGGGAGAGGGAGGACCACTAAGGGGGGAGGGGGGAGTGAGAAGACCACCAAGTAGGGACTGCAGAGGGACAGAGGGCCAAGAGAGAGAACTACAGGACAGGAGGAGAGAGCACTATAAAACATTTTTTTTAAAATAAAGAGCTGCTCCCCTCTCAGTCCCTATCCTACCCCCCAAACCCTCTATTTTACACTACACACATACACAATGCATCCCACACACACAGAAACATACAATGCATCCCTACTCACACACAGACACACTGAAACACACAATGCATCCCTTATGTGCACACACATACTGATTCTCTTACACATAGAAACAAAATGCATGTCTTACATACACTCAATGCACCCCTTACAGACACACACTGCATTAAATTACACAAACACACTACATCCCTTACACAAATTGGTATCCCTATACACTACATTCCATAAGAACACACACACATTACATCCTCTACAATAACACACCCCCTACACACATACACTCCACTCCCTGTGAGAGAACTCATGGGTGGGCCATGTAGGTGGATTTATGGGTGGGCCTTGTAGGCATACTCACGGTCAGGCCCTGGGGGCCCAGATCTTGAGCTGTGTAAGGGGCCCCCAAAAATGGGGCTGCTTCCTGTTCGTTAATTGTTGTGAGCACTGTTACAAACAGTCTCCGGAGAGCCTCTTCTACACCAGACCTGTGGAGCCAAACTGCAGTCTGAGCCCATCATCATCCTCTTGTCCTCATCTGGTGGTAAGTAGGCAATCCAATATATTATTAGTGGCAGTAATCTCTAATTTACCTCACTTTAAAGGGCCACTATAGTCACCAGCAGCACTACAGCTTAATGTAGTGGTTCTGGTGTATATAGCCTATGTCTGCAGGCTTTTTAATGTAAACACACTGCCTTTTCAGATAAAAGACACTACCTTTTTCAAATAAAAGACACTCCTAAATTGTGACAATTGGGAGGTATGCTATTAGTGTCTCAAAAATCGGTAGAAACACTAAAGAACTGAAGGAACTATTCCTACCACTAGTGATCATTCTAAATACAGGTTCCCCAATGCAAACATTCTATCTATTCTTCTATCTAATAATAGGTATATCTAATATATGCACAATAATAGCACATGTAATATACACAACTGCCATGCATTTTCCTTAATCATCTTCTTAATAGATGATGTACTGTTGTTTGCATGTTTTCATTATATCTGTGTTTCATGATAATTTTAAATAAACATAAACAGCACTTGCCAATTTAGGTTAATAATGAATAAGCATAGGCCATATTGTTACCTAGGGGATCGGGAAGAGTTTGCCAAAGGAAGGTAAAATTACATGGAAAGGTCACACAAGATGGTACTCTGGGTGCTTTATGAAAAGCCCTTATGCCTGGCAGCAATCTTGTCAGTTGACAGATGTTCTCATACAGTGTTCTGTGGAGTTCTCCTTATTAATGTTTGTAAATTGTGGCCTGTAATGTTGCCAAGAAACAGATGAAATCTATAGACAACGTAAATCCATCAGGTCTCTGTTTTGTTTACCTGATCATGTTTAAGAGACTAAAAATAACGCCAAACCCTGCAGCTAAAGGACAATGGTTTGCAATTTCATTACTAGTATATACAGTCAACAGAAAAACTTACCCTGGCCATGTTATTTTTAAATTAAGGATGGCATTTATGGATTTTTGATTATGTAGTTCATGTAGACTTTAATGTGACTCCAACCCCCAATTTGTCAAATAGTTTTCTGGTCTCCATTTTGCTGTAAGAATGCAGAGTCACACAGGTTTGTGTGTTTCCTTTTTTCTTTCTATGCTTCCAATTATTTCAAAACAATATTCTCACGCAAAAAAAATTTAACGGATTATTTCTCATTAGTGATAACCTTATCTCAACTGTATTTATTTAAAAGCAAGATTTAAAACCCAGATATTTTATTTTGATACCCTATATAGTGTACTTAAAAATTGGGATTGAATACATCAACATTCTACATCAGAGTTTGACAAACCACCTTACTACCCAGGAGCAAAATCCTATTTTTTTCTAGATATTATTTTCTCCTGTATTCATTCAGAGTGCTGGCATAAACAATGAGTCAGCGAATGCTCAACTGGACAAATTCAGTTGGACAAAGGCAGGGTACCAGTTCAGATCCCATCATCACTTACAAAAACAAACTTCATTCTGCTGAATGCCCAATACCCCCTCCCCATGGTAATATTACATATATCAATATTCCTCTATAGGCAAACATCAACAGAAAAGCCATTGATGGAACACCTTGGTATCCTAGATGCTTGGGAAGAAGATCCAATGATGATCCACCACATTTTGGGATGATTAGCCCTCACTGTTATAGTCATACTCTCCATCACTGCCATTCCACTGCTCCAAAGCCCTTTCCCATTCCATTTGCTCCCTTTCCAGTCCAACATCAATTTACTCAATCACATTAACCTTAATCCCCTACTCAGCCCAATTACCTTAAATGATAGATAAAGGGAAAGTTACATAATAATCGTTATAAAATGTTTTGTTTTTCAATTAACATGTTTAAGTATAAAGCTGGTCAGACTAACCTTTTCAAAAAAAAATATTGTTTCATTCTTCAAAGCTAAGATAATTACTAGAATTGCCATTAAGTGTTTATTGAAATAGTGCCAAATAAAATGATATGTATTTGTCAAGGTTATTCTTGTGATTATTGCAGCACGTTCTTACAGTCAAAAGTACAGAACTCTAAAATAAATAAAAATCTATTTTAATAATCATGAATCAGCACAATCTTGTCTGTCTCGCAGACAGTGTTATTTCCTTGGGCCCTGCTTGGTTCATTGCACAGGACAGACCATATGTTGTCTATCCATTAGTCTCATTCTCAGAGCCAGGCCTTTGGGACACAGTGGTAGTAATTAAAAAGCTATAATATACCATCAAATCACTGCATATTTTACGTTTTATTTTTTTCCCCACTTCTATACATCATAATCTTCTAGCTAGATTAAGGGTTAATCCAGGCAATGATTTGAAGTGGTCATATTGCATGCAGTCTGTATGTACAGCGTTTCACTTTAAAACTCTACTACAGGCATAGGCAACCTTCGGCACTCCAGCTGTTTTGGACTACACCTCCCATGATGCTTTGCCAGCATTATGGGGGATGTAGTCCACAACATCTGGAGTGCATCCCTGCTCTCCTACATACACCCCCGGAAGCATTGTTAGGGCATTATTAGTCTGCATGGAACAAGAGTTCTGAACCAGCTAATGCCAATTTTGTGCGCATTTTCTTGCACAGTGTGCCATTCATTACATAATCCACAATAGCTGGCGTTCCAAAGTTTATGGTAGGGTGACAACATTTTCATTATGCCTTTCTCTGCACTTTTTTTTTTATGAGGATTGCAGTGTAAGACTGCTCTGATGCATTTGGTTCTGAAATTCTGCAAAATTGATGCTTTGTGAATATTCTGAAAACTATACTTTCTATAAGATTCCAATGCGAAAGCACCAATTTTAGTCCAGGTGCCGAGTGCATCTGGGTGATTGCTGCAGATCCACATAGGTCAACAAATTGCAACCATATTTGGCTTTAATAATGTGAGTTATGAATTGCCTTTGTGGTTGGTATTCAGTTATTTTTACTGGATTTGGTCCAAATCTAGTCTTACTGAATAACTTAACCTGTGTTTAATGTTTTACTCACTTTTTTGGAGGCACCTCTTCAGTGTTTTTTCACATCAGCTTATAATTGGATCATTTAAAAGCATTTTTCCAATCTGAAAAGATCCCCACCGGCCCATAATAGCCAAACACGGAATATTATCTTGTGACGGTTTTAGAAGAATTACTTATTTCCTGCAGTAAATAGTTTATAATAGGGGTATGGATGTGCAAGAGAGCAGCGGTGGCTGTTGTGGCCTAAAAAACAATGCCCTAGTATATTTATCTGTCACCAGATGGGATGACAACTATATGGTATAAACAAATACCTCCCGTGTCATATGAAGCACCTGTGCGTCACCCAATTTGGTAGAAACAAATACCTCCCAAGTCATATGAAGCACCTGTGCGTCACCTAATTTGGCAGAAACAAATACCTCCCAAGTCATATGAAGCACCTGTGCGTCACCGAATTTTCCCTCTGTTTCTGTCATCTCGTGTTGGGAGGACTGAGGAAATGTACAGCATAATCATTCAGGCCTATGTGTGAGTGCTTCATCAGTAGGCAATGTATGAGCAGCCCTGGCTCCCATGCGCAGCAGGATGACACACCCATACCACACGCAGGCACGTTGCTCATGGTGTCAATTGTGTCACAGACAGTCCATCTCCCCCCTCTCCCAATATCAAAGTTGGCAATGTGATAATAAAATAGCTTTAATAATAAAAATAGTCACTCTGCTCTGTCTACTTTAACAAACATTTTGAGAGACAAACACTCAGTAACACACAAATAAATGGCAAACACACTAACTAGAGCAACAAACCCACTACTTACAACTAAACACATAAAACACACAGTAATATACAAGTAAATAGCACATAAACTAACTAAAGATGTAGAACCACTATTTGCAAATAAGCCTACACAACTCAATTAGGTCACATAGAAAATAGACATGTGCAAGTTAACATAGGTGACAATAATTCTGAATTTTAGGGTACTGTACCATCAAAAATAAGTCCTGTCTCTCAATTTGAAATCTGCCATCAAATTTAAAGATGCAGCAGGGGACTGGGCACTAGGCACATACACAAAGCACTCCGTGGAATGTCTGCTTGAGGGGACAGGCTGTCAATCTGTCTGTACATGCTTTTTAGGTTTATACGCAGGAAAGAGTAGCATCTATGTAGGTATATTTAAACCCCTGAATAAATGACAAAGAATGTGAGACAGGCGCTTACAAATTATTATTGTGATTAACCCAAAAGAATTAGCACCTACAACACTCAATGATTGGGGGATAATTTTAACCAGTGGCATACCGACCATGGTCGCAGCTGCAACTGGGTCCTTTACTCCAAGGGGCCCGGCAGCAGCTGAAACCCCGGTGACTGTGGGCCGCCGACATCACATCAGGGGCGCGGTTGCTAGGTGATTGGCAGGAGGGAAGCACACTGCATAGAACTCCCCTTCCTGCAGGTCAAAGAATGAAGCGTGAGCGAGCAGACCATGTTCGGTCACGCAAAGTTATCCCAGTGTGAGCACTTCCTGTCAGAGCGGGTACCACTGTCAGCTCAGAGGTGAGCTGGTACATTAGGGGATTGGGGAGAGATACATGGAGGGGTGGGGTAGAGACAAATGGGGGGGGTATAATAAGAAATGGATCGCCGGCAGGGGGGGGGGGGGGGGAGTGAGACACTAGGAGGTGTAGGGTGATAGAATAAGAAACATGGAGGGGAGGTGGGAGCAGAAAACACATGGGGCAGAATAAGACATGGAAGGGCTTTGTGTGGATGAGGCACATGTGGGTTGATGAGCTACATGGAAGGGCTGGGGGCATGAGATACATAGAGGGGCTGGGGGCATGAGATACATAGAGGGGCTGGGGGAAATTAAATACATGAAGGGGCTGGGGTGGAAGAGATGCATGGGGGATGGTGGAATGAGAAACATGGGGGGCTGGGGGAGCATGAGACACATGGAGGAGGAGGAAGAGACACATGAAGGGGCTGGAGGGAAGAATGAGGCACATGGAGGAAGAATTAGACACATAGAGGGGCTGTGGGGGTTGGTAAAACACATGGGGGGGGAGGGCACAGGGCAATTTTTGCACCGGGACCCGGTGATTTTTAGTTAAACCTGGTTTTAACATAGCAAATTGTACATTTTTTACATCTTCATACCTATATGAATAACAATTAAAAAAAAAAAAAAAAAGACGTAAGAATAAATGTTAAGATAATCAGCTAGCTACCTTAATTATTACTATGGGAACATTACTGAGGACCTTTGTCACCATCTATGTGTTTGTATTGTCTTTATGTTTTTGTCTTTGATAACGGAAAATATTAATGATGACTTAAGTACCATGGCCCGAACTACATGAACGGCAGCAGAAATTTATCGGCCGGTACTGTCTGAAATAAAAAAAAAGGAAAAAAAAAAAAACACAAAAACAAATACCAGTTCATTTTAAAATCAGAGATGTGACAAAAAAAAAAAATTACTATAGAAACACTGTTTTTTTAATAAGTGAAGTGATTTAATATTAAGTTGATTATTTGCCCCCTTAGGGAAGTAATAACTAGAGCAGGACTCTTCACATGCCATAGAACTTGGCATCTGCAGAGTCCACGTGCAGTCACTACCACCTGGGCAGCCATTTTGTTGGTGATACATTAAAAGAAAGTCTGTAACAGCTGGAATAATAATGGTTGGCCAACAATTTTCCATGAAGATTACCGCTGATCCTCTGTGCCGGGTTTATTCATGGCACGCGGTATGGAGGATCGGCGGTACTCTCTAGGTATGATCCAACATTGAACTGCAAGAGGTAAAATATTTTGTCGGATATATTCCAACATAGGACCGCAAAGGGTTAAGACCTCTTTGGTAAATGCACCAGGCATTCGAGCAAAGGACATGCATATTTGATCAGATGAACTATGCTTAGAGCAGTCACTTGTCTCTTATTAGAGCAAGCAGCCTGATGACTGATCACTAGGAACAGGGAGGTTAAAACCTAAATTGAAAAGAAAATTAACACCAGCTAAAGGTTAAATCCAAGTTTCTGATGAAGTGGCATTAAGGCTGCAATTTTTAATCATCAATAAATTAAGGTATTTGCATGTATGTAGCTAGTAAAAGTCAAGCAACTTTTTTTTTCTTGCAGTGTGTTTGTTGGAAGTTTAAAACTTCACTTGTACTAATTTTCAGGTCAAAGAGACCCCCAGAGGCATTTTTTTTTTTTTAAAGCTGATAAATGTGCTTCCGAAGCACATTTTTCTGACAAAATTTCTTGAGCAGCCAACCCGTTTATCCAGTTCTACTGCAAGAATTTTTGTCTGGCATTAAATCCAGCCGTCAAAAATATCGTCCATAATCCAGTGAATAATTTTTGACTGTGTTTTGCTGATAGGATGAAATCAATGCCTTTGTTAGCAATATTTATTAAAAATATGTAAAGCTAGAGATGTACATGAAATAAATACTTATGATTATTTCAAGGGCATGTAAATGATATCACGCACAATTGCCAGGATGAGCTCCAGGCAAAAAGGAATTCACAATGAAAGGAAGAATTTCAACGACAAAAGCATTATCCTTCCATTCTACGCTCACACCTATTATTGTAATTATTGTAACACAATGTATAAAGAGATATTTCCGTTCTAAGAACTAAATGATGCCAACAAACAACATGGATCTAAAGGGTCACTATGCATTTTAAATCAAATGTGTAATATTGTTAAAAAACAAAAACAAACCTATACAGTCATTGGCAATAAAGTACACCCACTTTGAATTCTATGGTTTTACATATCAGGAAATAATAATCATCTGTTCTTTAGCACGACTTAAAATTAGGTAAATGCAGCTAGGTTGGGCAAAAGCCCAATTAGATTCTGCAACTGATCTCAGTGATAAGGAGTATGACCTGTCTGAGGTATTATCTGACCCCGAATCAGATTATAAATTTAAAGAGAGTTAACTTAAGACCCATCTCATGGTACTTCCACCCATGTTGCTTCGGTACTGAGATGATTTGTCCGTTTTCTGATGATACAGGGAAAGCTCTGGGGTCCCTAGGGTGAACCTCTTTTTGACACCGATGACTTACATCATCCGAGGTGGTCTGAATGATCACCTTCCGAACATGTGGCACACTATATTGCTGCAAACCCCTTGAGAACACAACCAGTAATAAGCTGAGGATAGATTGCCCACACCCACAGGTTCCTGACGAGGTGTGCAAAACACCTCAGGTCGATTCAAAGTTCACCAGTTCCTGCGCAAGTCCATAATCTTTTTTTTCGTCTTGCTTCTTTTGCACCCAAACCATCATTTTTGAATATATAATATTTGTATGTCAACAACAATAAATGCTCATTATCATCTTTTGTCCAGAAGAGTGTTGTGTTTCACTTCTTATTTTTCCCACCATTATAAATTTGGTTTATTTTTTTTAAATATGATCAGAATTCAAGAAAAGAAAAGACACTTTTTTTTTTTTTTTTTTAACTATTTAGTACATGTGAAAAGATTAAAGATCAAAAAAAAAATGGGAAGAGTGAGACATTGTTCTTGGAATCTATAATTTCTCCACTAGCAGTCACTGGTCCTTTTCATTTACACGTCACAGGCACTTAAATTCACCAAAATCAGTTTTATAGCTACAACGTGCTGTAATTATATCTTACAATAGTAGCTTGGGAATCTGAATTCCCAAAACAGGTATCGATTCCTTTCAGATATAAAGATTACAAATAATTTTGATACATGTCCAGCCATGATTCCCACTTGCGTGAAGTAAATCAGTTTTTTCAAGATGCAGAGCAGGGGATGCCCTTAAAAATTATTGTCCACACTTTGTTTTCAGACTAATTATTAGTATGGATCTGTGGCATATTACTTACTCATTCTGGTGCTTTATTGTATAATGTCAAATTTTTGCAGTACCGAATAATGCTCTACAGTTTACCTTTCTTAAAGGGACACTGTAGACACCCAGACCACTTCAGCTCATTGAAGTGGTCTGGGTGCTGTGTCCCTTTTGCACCTAGTGCTGCAATTTAAAACAGCTCTAAGTAGCTCTAAGTCTGCCCTCTGTGGCTGTCTAATGGACTTTTGGTCCGTTATCTGACGCTGGACGTCCTCACGGACCTCCAGTGTCAAATTTTCCCCATAGGAAAGCATTGAATAATGCTTTTCTATGGAGAGGTCTAATGTGCGTGCGGCTATTGCCGCGCATGCGCATTAGGTCTCTCCCAGGAGCATGGGCAGGGCCTGACCCAGCGCCGAGGGGGGCTCCACAGGAGCCTATAGTGCCAGGAAGACGGGTTTGTTTTCCTGGCACTATAGGATCCCTTAAATAGAGATATTAGAACAAGAAAATATAATTTTGATTATAGTCAATCGATTTAGTCTTTTAGTAGAATTCTGCAGAATCAGGACCGGTAAGCTGATATTTTTTTCAACACAATATTTTTACAGCATATGTACTTGAATTAAATATTTTTTGCCCTTCAACACAATCTTGTTTTATCTTTATTTTATGTTATATGTATGGAAATACTCTTACAAAATAGGTTGTCCTCATAGATCATTGTTCTGATAAGGTAAATAAGGGGTTAATGACGTTATCCCATTAGGAATGGCCATTTGAGATATAAAAGAAGAGCTAAGTATAAATCTGATTACTGAATATTAATTGTCCCATTGAAGGCTGGAAGAAAATTGCTTTTTGGGTGCCAGTGACAAACGTATCTCTGGCCCTAAGACTTTTCCTGTAAGAGGAATGTGGCCCACATGCTAATTAGTGGTTTTCTCTTGGCAGTCCAGAATTTTGAAACTATGCTTTCTAATGATGAGATTGAACATGCCCCTTCTAGAAACATTAAGAAGAAAAAAATACTTTGGCATATATTTGTGTCCTCACACTAGGTTCAGCTTTGTGCACATTTGCTGAACACGCCTATTAAGCTCTTCAACTCAGCAAGTATGTGAGGAAATAAATTATCCTTGTTTAATTAGATCCACTGGTATTCATCTTCACATTCACTTATTTATTTATAAGCTGCAAAATAATATATAGGGATTCCTATTTAAAAGGTCTAAAATTATTCAAAACCACTAATCGTGTGAAAGGCAGGAAGAATAGAAGAACCTGTGAAATACTTTAATAATGTCTTCTTTCATACTGTTGCCCAAGTATTCATCTTATTCAGCCCTTGCTGGAAAGGGCATTTAAGGTGAACTCGAACAAGATGATAAGGGCTATTATATTAAAGCAGGAATGGGGAACATGTATTTCAGGTTTCTGCCTCACTAATAAAATAGACAGATTCATGATTGTGGTTGACTCACTGATGCCCTTATATGTGGTAATTGTATGAGGCCCTGTCAGACTAACTCACGAAAGCATTATTCTTCAAGTATAACATCAGCAAAAGCTCTTCCTTGTCCAAGAATATTGGCCCTAAATAAGCGTTTAACTGAAATACAGAATGATCTGAGCACAAATAAGTATATTTTTGTCTTTAAAAGAAGACTATCCCCATTTAAATTAAGTTAAACTTAATTGGACACTACAGTCAACTAAAACAGCACTGGCTTCATGAAGCAGTTTTTTGTGTATAGATCATACCATCATGCCATTTAAGAGTTAAATCAATTTTGTTTCTGTTTATGCAGATCTAGCCACACCTTCCCTGGCTGTGACTGACACAGCCTGCATGTAAAAAAAACAAAAAAACACACAAAACAATGCAGGGGATAAGAGATTCTAAATTAAACAGACTGTACAGCAATGGAAGCGTAGACATTCGATCTCACTTTACAGGAAGTGTTTAAGAAGGCTGTGCAAGTCACATGCAGGCAGATGTGACTAGGGCTGCATACACAGTGATTTAACACCTACAGTGGTAATCAAAATTACTCAACCTCTGTTGAAAATCAGTTTTATTTTCAACATTTACAAACTTTCAGCTGTTTACAATGAACAAATCCAACAAAAGCAATTTAAATAGCTCAACAAGCAGTGAACAACAAGCAGTGACTGCTTTAAGTTGTTTCCCCAAATACAACTTATAATGATTTCTAAAGTCTCAAAATTATTCAACACCTTCATGCTCGCGTCTTTAGTACCTAGGAGAGCACCCTTTTGCGGTTATGACCTGCTGCAAACAAGATGCATACCCAGACACCAGCTTCTGGCACCATTCCTGATGAATCTAGCCTATTCCTCATGAGCAATGGCCTCCAGTTCACTAATATTCTTGAGTTTGCGTGCTGCTACCGCCTTCTTCAAACCAAAAAACATTTCTATGGGGTTCAAATCAGGTGACTGTGATGGCCCTGTACAATTTGACAGGACTTCAAACCAGAGATTTGCTATGGGGTTCAAGTCAGGTGACTGTGATGGCCCTGTACAATTTGACAGGACTTCAAACCAGAGATTTTCTATGGGGTTCAAGTCAAGTGACTGATGGCCACTGTAGAATTTGCCAGGACTTCTTCTGCAACCAAGCCTTGGTGGAATTTGAGGTATACTTGGGATCATTGTCTTGTTGAAAGGTCCAATGACGCCAAAGTTTCAGCTTCATCACAGGTGGGAAGACATTTTCTCCAAGGATTTCCTAATACTTAAATTAATCCATATTGCCTTCCACAAGCTGCAGGTTTCCAGTGTCAGAGGATGAAAAGCAGCCCCAGAGCATCACTGAGCCACCACCATGCTTAACTGTAGGCAGCGTGTTCTTTTCAACGTATGCTTCAACGTATGCTTCATTCTTCTTTCTCCAGACATAGAGCTGATCCATTGGGCCAAATAGTTTCAGTTTTGTTTTATTGCTACACAGAACAGAATTCCAAACCTGTGGCTAATTTACCGTATTTATCGGCGTATAACACGCACTTTTTCCCCTGAAAATAGGGGGAAAATCGTGGGTGCGTGTTATACGCCGATATCCCATAATTACTTACCTGTCCTGAAGCATGGGCCGGCTTCACAGCTTGCACCGCGGTACAGGAACTTTAATTTCATGTTCCGGTTTCCGGCGGGACTGAAAGGAAGTGTGCACACAATAGTATTCTCCCCCCCCTCCCCTCCCATAGTATTCTCCCCCTCCCCTCCCATAGTATTCCCCCCCTCCCCTCCCATAGTATTCTCCCCCCTCCCCTCCCATAGTATTCTCCCCCCTCCCCTCCCATAGTATTCTCCCCCCTCCCCTCCCATAGTATTCTCCCCCCTCCCCTCCCATAGTATTCTCCCCCCTCCCATAGTATTTTCCCCCTCCCCTCCCATAGTATTCTCCCCCTCCCCTCCCATAGTATTCTCCCCCTCCCCTCCCATAGTATTCTCCCCCTCCCCTCCCATTCTCCCCTCCACTCCCATAGTATTCTCCCCCCTCCCATAGTGTACTTCCCCCCCTCCCCACCCATAGTGTACTTCCCCCCCCCCTCCCCTCCCATAGTGTACTTCCCCCCCCTCCCCTCCCATAGTGTACTCCCCCCCCCTCCCATAGTGTACTCCCCCCCCCTCCCATAGTGTACTTCCCCCCCCCTCCCCTCCCATAGTGTACTTCCCCTCCCATAATTACTTACCTGTCCTGAAGCGTGGGCCGGCTTCACAGCTTGCACCGCGGTACAGGAACTTTAATTTCATGTTCCGGTTTCAATTTTATGCACAATAGTGTGCACACTTCCTTTCAGTCCCGCCGGAAACCGGAACATGAAATTAAAGTTCCTGTACCGCGGTGCAAGCTGTGAAGCCGGCCCACGCTTCAGGACAGGTAAGTAATTATGGGAGGGGAAGTACACTATGGGAGGGGAGGGGGGGGGGAAGTACACTATGGGGGGGGGGGAGTACACTATGGGAGGGGAGGGGGGGGAAGTACACTATGGGAGGGGAGGGGGGGGGAAGTACACTATGGGTGGGGAGGGGGGGAAGTACACTATGGGAGGGGGGAGAATACTATGGGAGTGGAGGGGAGAATGGGAGGGGAGGGGGAGAATACTATGGGAGGGGAGGGGGAGAATACTATGGGAGGGGAGGGGGAAAATACTATGGGAGGGGGGAGAATACTATGGGAGGGGAGGGGGGAGAATACTATGGGAGGGGAGGGGGGAGAATACTATGGGAGGGGAGGGGAGAATACTATGGGAGGGGAGGGGGGGAATACTATGGGAGGGGAGGGGGAGAATACTATGGGAGGGGAGGGGGGGGGAGAATACTATGGGAGGGGAGGGGGAGAATACTATGGGAGAGGAGGGGGGAGAATACTACGGGAGGGGAGGGGGGGAGAATACTATGGGAGGGGAGGGGGGGAGAATACTATGGCAGGGGAGGGGGAGAATACTATGGGAGGGGAGGGGGGGAGAATACTATGGGAGGGGAGGGGGGGAGAATACTATGGGAGGGGAGGGGGGGAGAATACTATGGCAGGGGAGGGGGAGAATACTATGGGAGGGGAGGGGTGAGAATACTATGGGAGGGGAGGGGGGGAGAATACTATGGGAGGGGGAGAATACTATGGAAAGGGGGGGACACTATGGGATGAGGGGGGAACACTATGGGATGAGGGGGGAATACTATGGGATGAGGGGGGAATACTATGGGATGAGGGGGGAATACTATAGGATGAGGGGGGAATACTATGGGATGAGGGGGGGAATACTATGGGATGAGGGGGGGAATACTATGGGAGGGGGGGAAATTTCCTGGAATTTCTTTCTAAAAATGAGGTACGTGTTATACGCCGGTGCGTGTTATACGCCGATAAATACGGTATATGATTTTGAGCATATTGGAGCTGACTTTTCTTGTGTTTTTGGGTCAGTAGTGTTGTTGTACATCTTGGAGTTCTGGAATGGAAACCTTCTGCTTTTAGTAAACGTCTTACTGTGTTCACTGAAACTTCCGTGCCTGTTGCCACCAAGTTTTGCTGCAGTTCTATTGCAGTCGCTCTAGGGTTTCTCACAACCTGCCTTCTAAGAAATGTGGTTGCAGCTATTGAAAGTTCCTTTTTCTGCCTTGTCCAGGTAGTGTAACCATTGTTCCTTCAACTTTGAACTTGTGAACTATCCTTCCAACAGTGTCTCTAGGAACATTCAGTGCCTTTGCAATCGTTTTGTATCTTGTTCCTGGTTTGTGAAGGGTGATGATCTCTTCTCTTAACTTTGTGGATCATTCTTTTGACTTAGCCATATTTCTACCATGCAGTCAAACATGAAACTCAACAAACTGCTAGCCAGTTCAGATATTTATTTCAGCTCAAGCACACCTGGTGCAACTAATGAAGCCCTTGATTAGTTGCATCAGGTGTGCTTGAGACAACACCAGTTTTGCATATTTGTGCTGTTGTGAGGAATTCTATTCAGGGATCTAAATAAGTTTGAGACTGGTGAAGTCATTATACGTGGGGAAACCACTTGAAGCATCCATTATGTTGAGCTATTTCAATTGATTTTATTTGATTTGTTCATTGCAGCTGAAAGTGTAAATTTTGTCAATAAGCCTGATTTTAAATGGGGGTTGAATATATTTGATTACAACTGTAGGTGTTAAATCACTGTTTATGCAGCCCTAATCATATCTCCCTGCATGTGACTTGCACAGCCTTCCTAAATACTTCCTGTAAAGTGAGATCTAACGTTTTAATCTTCCTTTGTTACACAGTCTGTTTAATTTAGAATTTCTTATTTCCTGCATTGTTGTTTTTTTTTTTGCCATGCAGGCTGTGTCAGTCACAACCTGCATATTTTATTTTATTACGCTAGAGTCAAGGGAGAAAAAAATCAGTCACTAATTTTTCAGATCAGAATGAGTAAAATGTATTTTGCAGATATTCACATTTGAGGTTCCTGCATCACTCATGTTGTACAGGATTTTTTGTGAACTCTCACCAAACCAGTAAATGTCTAATACTTACTATTTTTTCTATAACACTGCTCTTCAGTGTGGTTTGGTGTCGTTCATGGGCGCAGCAAGGCTAGAAGTTGTCAGTTATCAGCTTCCAGACATTTTTATTTTATTTAATTTACAACAAAATAAGAAAAAGAAAACATCATACCCAACAACATACCAACCTATATGTAGCACTTATAGGGATAAGCAATAAGCTACTTTAGTGGTTTTGGTGTATAGATCATGCCCCCACAGTCTCACTGCTCAATTCTTTGTTATTTAAGAGTTAAATCACTATATTTATGCAGCCATAACTACTCCTTCCCTGGCTGAGTGTTGCACATTCTACATACCCACTTCCTGTAAAAACAGAAAACATTTTCAAACTTCTGTTATGGCACAGTCTGTTCATAGATAAAAAGCTGATATCCTATACACATACATATATTTATATATACACACACATAACTCATATCAAATCTTGTGTAATGGGGAAAGAGTTTTTCTCTACCTGCTCCACCTCAATATACTGCAAACAAGAAAAATTCAGTTGAATTAAGATGCTGTATTTTGTACACTCATGCTAGGTCTGCAGAAAAAAATTGGCTCACAAAGGCTGCCAGGCCTTTTAGGATTCAGGGCCCAAAAGAGACTGCACTCCCTGCAGATTGTATTGTTAAACAAATGAGAAACTCATAATGGATTGTAATCTCTAAGATACATGCTTCTAAGGGGCCTCGTTATTTTCTACCATGAACTGTAATAAACTGAGGGGCTTTATATCTTTCTTTTGCCCCTGAAAACTATATTTGCCTTAAAACTGCAAAAGCAAATTGGATGTAAGGAGTAATCAGTCATTCCAGCGTCCTCATTTGAACTGGCAGTGCTCTCATTCTGTATATGAATCCAGCGCAGGCAAAGCACTTAAAGTAAATCTAACACCTTGAGATCTTTGTCTCATTAAATTTACTTTTATAAATGTACTGTGCGTTTGGTATTTTCAAACAGTCATGGGTATGCGCAGAATTTTTCCAGGTAGGTATGACTGTTATAAATGAAAATCCAAAAACAGTGAATGCTCTTCAATCTACTGATTTGAATAGAGGTTATAATCTTTATTCCCCTGCACAGAGATATACATACGGATTTGTTCAGTTAACCTATTTAGATTAAAATTGCTTGGTTTTTCAGGTTAACACTTGGTAATTTAGAAATGGTACACAAATATTTGTTTTTACTATTAATTAAAATTCCAGATAAAAGGTTATACATATCAGGCTTGCAAAATCACATTTCACTTTAGTTCCTGTAAATAGGGCAGAAGATTAGTAGCACATTATTAAAGGGACACTATAGTCACCTGAACAACTTTAGCTTAATGAAGCAGTTTTGGTGTATAGAACATGCCCCTGCAGCCTCACTGCTCAATCCTCTGCCATTTAGGAGTTAAATCCCTTTGTTTATGAACCCTAGTCACACCTCCCTGCATGTGACTTGTACAGCCTTCCATAAACACTTCCTGTAAAGAGAGCCCTATTTAGGCTTTCTTTATTGCAAGTTTTGTTTAATTAAAGGACCACTCTAGGCACCCAGACCACTTCAGCTTAATGAAGTGGTCTGGGTGCCAGGTCCAGCTAGGGTTAACCCATTTTTTTTTATAAACATAGCAGTTTCAGAGAAACTGCTATGTTTATAAATGGGTTAAACCTTCCCCCAAAGCCTCTAGTGGCTGTCTCACTGACAGCCGCTAGAGGCGCTTGCGTGATTCTCACTGTGAAAATCACAGTGAGAGCACGCAACCGTCCATAGGAAAGCATTCTAAATGCTTTCCTATGCGACCGGCTGAATGCGCGCGCAACTCTTGCCGCGCGTGCGCATTCAGCCGACGGGGCGGAACAGAGGAGGATCGGAGGCAGAGAGCTCCCCGCCCAGCGCTGGAAAAAGGTAAGTTTTACCCCTTTTCCCCTTTCCAGAGCCGGGCGGGAGGGGGACCCTGAGGGTGGGGGCACCCTCAGGGCACTATAGTGCCAGGAAAACGAGTATGTTTTCCTGGCACTATAGTGGTCCTTTAAGATTTTCTTATCCCCTGCTATAATAATAGCTTGCTAGACCCTGCAAGAGCCTCCTGTATGTGATTAAAGTTCAATTTAGAGATTGAGATACAATTATTTAAGGTAAATTACATCTGTTTGAAAGTGAAACCAGTTTTTTTTCATGCAGGCTCTGTCAATCATAGCCAGGGGAGGTGTGGCAAGGGCTGCATAAACAGAAACAAAGTGATTTAACTCCTAAATGACAGTGAATTGAGTAGTGAAATTGCAGGGGAATGATCTATACACTAAAACTGCTTTATTTAGCTAAAGTAATTTAGCAGACTATAGTGCTCCTTTAAATGTTTGATAGTCTTTGATTCTCTGTTAGAATTTTGCATGCATGTTGCATTATTTTATGGAACATTTACAAAAGGAGATCTATAATCTGGGGCTGCTTAATTTAATAAGATTCTCTAACCCTAATATAGTATTTTTTAGACTTCAATATATAAGGGTTAGTTTGAAAATCAAAACATCCTTCTTTTATTGTTATGAAATGGAAATAACCAAGTTAGTCTTCACTGTTACAGTTGTACTACATGTATTCGCCATAAGCTGCACAATGAAGCGTTTGACCACAAAAATTTCTTTCCGAAGCGCAAAACCACAAAACCACAAGACTCATGCCACACTTGTGAAGATATAACAGGTTCACTCATTTCTGCATCGTAAATGAAATAAATAAGAATTGTAATACATTTCAATATATTTTTAGCCTAAATTAAATCAATCTTCTTAAGCTACTTCACATAATACGTTGATTTAACATTTAAACATTACTCCAAATTAAAGCACTAATTGTTAATGTACAACTGCATTGTATATGTATATTATTAGTATTGTATGCACTGATCAGCCACCTGCCTAATATCATGCTGCCAAAACAGCTTAATGAATCGAGGCATGGACTCCACAAAACAACTGAATGTGTCCTGTGCCATTTACATTAAAGGACCACTCTAGGCACCCACACCACTTCAGCTTAATGAAGTGGTCTGGGTGCCAGGTCCAGCTAGGGTTAACCCATTTTTTTATAAACATAGAAGTTTCAGAGAAACTGCTATGTTTATAAATGGGTTAAGCCTTCCCCCAAAGCCTCTAGTGGCTGTCTCATTGACAGCCGCTAGAGGCGCTTGCGTGATTCTCACTGTGAAAATCACAGTGAGAGCACGCAAGCGTCCATAGGAAAGCATTATAAATGCTTTCTTATGCGACCGGCTGAATGCGCGCGCAGCTCTTGCCGCGTGTGCGCATTCAGCCGACGGGGCGGAACGGAGGAGGATCGGAGGCAGAGAGCTCCCCGCCCAGTGCTGGAAAAAGGTAAGTTTTACCCCTTTTCCCCTTTCCAGAGCCGGGCGGGAGGGGGACCCTGAGGGTGAGGGCACCCTCAGGGCACTATAGTGCCAGGAAAACGAGTATGTTTTCCTGGCACTATAGTGGTCCTTTAAGACATTATCAGCAGATCCTAAAAGTCCTGCAAGCTGCAAGATGTGGCCCTCATGGTTCAGATTTGTTGTTCCAGCATTTCCCACAGATGCTCAATCGGATTTAAATCTGGGAAATTTGGATGCCAAATTCAACACCTTAAGCCTTTGTCATGTTCCTCAAACTATTTCTGAACATTTTTTGCAGTTTGGCAGGGTGCATTACCCTGCGGAAAGAGGCCCATCAGGGAACACCATTGTCATGAAAGGGTGTAAAAGAGGCCTGGAACAATCTCTAGCTAGGTGATATGTGCCAAAGTAACATCCTCATGAATGCAAGGACCCATGGTTTCCTAGCAGAATATTGCGCAGAGCATAACACTGCCACCGACCTTTGCCTTCTTGCCATAGTGCATCCTGCTGCCATCTCTTCACCAGGTAAATGATGCAGATGATCCACCTGATCTAAAAGAAAACATCAGGCCAGATAACCTTCTTCCATTGCTACATTTCGGATGCTCATGGCCCCATTGAAGGTGCTTTCAGCAGTGAACAAAAGTCACTGTGACCGATCTGCAATTACGAAGCTCCATACAAATCTAACTGCGATGCACTGTGTGTTCTGACAATATTCTACAATGGCCAACATTAAGGTTTTCAGCAATTTGAGTAACAGAAGCTCTTCCGTGTGACCGGAATAGACAAACTAGCTCTCGCTCTCCATGTGCATCAAAGAGCCCTGGGCACACATGATTCCAGTTCACCGGTTGTCCTTTCTTGCACAACTTTTGTTAGGTACTTGCCACTGCATATCAGGAATACCCCACAATCAATGCTATTCACTTTACCAGTCAGTGGTTTTAATATTGTGGTTGATCAGTGTGTGTCTCCTATTAAATGTGCAACATGGCATTTGTATACATATCCCCCAACATTCATCCCCCAATGAAGCAGGACGCTGGTTGAAAAGGGTGAAAAAGTACAGGCCAGTGATGCAAATCCTGTCATTGGCACCACCCAAAAGGGGTGGTGCTACATAAAAGGGACAGGTCCACCAAGAGAATTGGCAGGTCTGCAAAGTGTCAATGCACTGTTTCAGTGTTCTCTCTAGGTTTGTAGTGCCCTGACCATAGCGTGAGCATATCTTATGATGAACTCTCAAAAATTATTGGGCACAGCTCTCTGGTGTCCCTAAAAGTGGCACATAAGGGAACAAAGGCAAAACAGAACCCTGAAATAGGACTTGTGCAAAAAAAAAAAAAAAAAAAATCAGGAATTTATGTGTATGTACACTCCTGAAAAAGGAAAAAAAAAATAGAGAAAACCTTGTCCTCTGGTAAAATATTTTAACATTTTCACCATTTTGACCCATAATTTGTATTTTTGTACAGCTTTGAATCAAAGTGAGGGGGGCATGGGCATGATCTATACACCAAATAAAGTTGTTTCGCTCCCTATAGCGTCCCTTTAACTGTGGAAACCTTAATAGTGACTTGAATATGGAATGAATAAGTCTACAGTAATGATGGTTCACTTGTTAAAGGGACACTCCATTGCCCCCCAAAAAGTAAAAATAAACAAACATGAAAAAATAAAAATCACTACTTAGGTGATTGATGCATGCCTTTAATTATGCATTTTTATTTTTGCAACCGCAAAACATGCAAATCTCTTGTCTGCAACCTTTGCAAGTCATTTTATTATTCCCCAGCCCAGACTTTCTGTGTCTGTCCAATCACAGGCTTCCAAACGCAACTAAATGAGAATTCATTCCAATGAAGGTGCTCTGGGCAATTGCTGGGGGTTTAACATGGTCAATTTTTTAAAGTGCGATTTTTTTTCTATTGAAATCTACACTTTTTGTAAAATGAAAAAAAGAGGACACACTCTTTGCACAGGCAGCAAACTAAAAGTACTTTGGGTGTTTTGAGTGCCCCTTTTAGATACAGTGACAGGCATTATGTCCCTGTCCCATCTACCCCACACACACAGAACTCCCTTCAGCAAAACGACTGAACAGAGAAAAATACATTCTTACGATCCTACTAAGCAAGTATTATTTCTGGTGCCTCTGACACAATCCCCCTATCATCTATTATAAGGGACAAATTGCACCCCTTTAATGCGTCACTGGATATATGTATAAATAGTTACCAAGCGTAGCTGATACATGATGCTACATTATATATAAGGAACAATTAAAACTAAAATGCTTCAAACATGTAATTATATCAAGAATGTAAATCATGAGAACAAGTTATTTTTTCAGCTAGTTTATTTGTAAAATAATGAAACTGTTGTTTATTTGCATATGTCTGCAAGTAAAATAAGCCAAAATATGCTTTTTGTTACTTAATATGTGCCATGACTTGTTATTTTTTAATGTATAAAGAACTACAGAAAAAAAACAACCCATTGCAAAACAAAAAATATTTTCTATGCAAACTATGAAGTAATACAGGAAGTACACACAATCTTCATGTAATTACACTGCTCTCAATTTCTACACATATTACTGGCAAATTAAACTAAAAATTTAAGAAAAAGAAGAGAAAATAGAAAGAAGGAAAAAAATAAATAAAAGAGCAGAATTCCATAAGAATACGTTTGTTTCCACTAATGATTTCCACAATGGTTCCCATGCAATGTGCAAAGTCTGGTGGAAAGTCTTAATTTAATTCTTACCTCCTAGATTCATTCCAGCTTGAAGACATTTCTGCAATCTGCATGCAGGGCAGTTTTTCCTTCTAATCTTGTCAATAATGCAGTCGTTCCTTCCTGCGCATAGATAGCTGTGTTGCCCTAGGGTCAAAAGAGTAACGAGAGACAGTGATTTGTTATTTCTGAGCTTGACTTTATAAAATGCATGCTTGGCAATTACTTTCCTCAGATGAATTAAACGCTTTAAAATCAAACAGATTTGTTCACTGATTTTTTTTTTTGACGAATGCAAATGAATCCAAATTTAAGGGCAATTCCTTCATTCGTCATAATCACGAAGGCACAAATTAAATTCTGAAGGAAGTGAATGGAAACTGCACTGCTAAATTCTTTAAATTACATTTTAGCATCTCCCAATATCGCAAGTCAGGAGATTTGGAAAAGGAATAAGTGAGGAGCTATGGTCAGCACAGCTTTCATGATGAAAGGGACACAAGACACCTAAAGCGTGTTATGTGTGGAGTCTTTTTTTAAATGTTTTTTTACAAAACATGTAGATTTCAAAAGGAATTGGCAGTTTTATAAAGTAACCTTGTTATGCCCTCAGCTGTCAATATGACAACCAGTCATACTTCCTGATTTGTTTAGCTCAATAGAGCGAAACTCAAAAGTCACAAATTGCCCAGAGCACCTGCCTTGCATTGGGAAGTCTGTGATTGGACAGCCACAGAAAGACTGGGCGGGTCTTGAAGGAGAGGAGTTGCAAAGGCTGCAGTCAAGAGAACGGCATGCTTTTGCAAGATGTGGGAATCCCCTCCCAAATTAAACTCATCACCCCCATCTCACAGCCTTATAGATTAGGAGGACAAAGCAGCCAGCAGTTCAAGTGCTGGTTGCTTCATGTTTTTAACCACTTCACCCATGGCAGTGGATAAAGGGGGACCCTGCACCAAATTCCCCCGTGTTTGACTATTTCCCCTCAATCCCAGAGGCTAGCAAACGGTGGAAAGATTGGCACCTTGCCCTGCCATTTTAATGCCTCCCTCATAGTAATGAATGAGAAGTTAAAAAAAGCATGGGTACATTCAAAATGTGTTTGTTAATTAAATTTGGAGAAACCCAATCAAGCTAGGAATAGGTGTTATTTTGGTTTATTTGAATGAACTGGATTTTCTGTCCGTGTACAAGTCTAAGGTTAAATAATGACAATTTAGATAATATATATTATGGAATCATTATAATGATAACACTGTACACCAAATAATACATAAAACAACAATGATGGCTATAGAAGGTGGCAGACAAGACACATATCTGTGCAACATGTATTAATGCCAACTAAATAATATATCTAAAATTGAAACAACTGAAAAAATGAATTATCAGCACTTTTTGGAATAACAACACAAAGTGGTACTTTGCAAATGCTTTAGTTAAATAATTGTCAGAGTACATTTGCTTTCTTGTTCCAATGCACGAGATGCCGTGTGTGATTTGTGCAGTTGCACAGGGCGACAAGTTTTCCCATTATTTAGCATTAGGTTTTAAAAGAATAATTACATATATTATACACATAGATAATGTACGCCAATCGTTATAATGCAGTGCTTTTAAAAGAAGCATATATTTCAATAATAGGCTGTTTTGTATCAAACTAGCATTATAATATAAGTCTGTGTGTGCGCGCAAGGTTGCCATGTTCTACCTGCAAATAAAACATACGTCGTTAACCTTGTGGGAATAGGCAGCTTGATAAAGGACAAATGATGAATGACATCGATGATAGTACTGTGAATGGTGTGACACAGCATTACTGAAGAAGCTGTATTTTCAGCTGGTGCCCTTCTATGACAGCACACCTTTAAATACTCCAGTGGGTGAAAGAGGATAATGAACTTGAGAAATACAGGGCTTCAAATGACAAAGTAGGAAGGAGTGATGATGGGCAGAATAGTCCTGAGGCACAGGGTGAGGGAGGGTGAGGGAGAACAGGAGGCTGAACAAAAAAAAAAAGATAAGTGTGGAAAGGCAAGGTGAAATGAGTGATTGGAGTGTATGTTGTCTATAGGCAGGAGAGTAATTTAATATAGATAGTACATAATATAGATAATATATTATAATATAGATAATGGCGAGATGTGAAAATGTTTTTGAATGCATAAACACGTGTGTAAGGGAAAGGGCTTGCCAAACACTCCCTCCAAAAACAGCTGACCAGGTCCCCATAAAATAGAGTAACATTGTTGAATATTTTTTGTAAATAGTGCATAGTTACTAAAACAGTTAGCTAAATCTAGTACCAATATGATACATATTCCATCCACAATCAAACATATCATGCGTAGCATGTCACTCACCTACATCAAGCAACAGCACCCACATTGCACTTATCACCTAGATCAGTGTTCCCCAACCCCCGGGCCGCGGACCGGTACCGGTCCATGGATCAAACGGTACCGGGCCGCCCAGGGGTGTGCGAGCCTGCCGGCTAATGCAGGGCTGGCATTGCCCAAGTGCCAGCCCTGCAATGTGCCTGCGGACCGGAGGGGAGATCAGAGATCTCCCTCCCCGGTCCGCAGGCACTGTGCTGACAGCCGGCAGGGGAGGGAGTGAGAGAGGACCCGGGAGCTCTTACCTGCAGCTCCTCCGGGTCCTCCTCTCGCGAGATTTGGAGCGTTGCCGCGGTAACCACGGCAACGCTCCAAATCTCGCGAGAGTGAACTCTAGTCCTGTAACTGGGCTAGAGTTCATCTCACCACCACCGGACCACCAGGGAATCCCCACCGGACCACCAGGGACTAAGAAATGTCCCCCCTCCTCACAGTAAAGGTAAGAAGGGAGGGGGGACATGGATATATTAAGTTTAATTAAATAAATAAAAAAAAAGCCTCCCTACCCTCCTTACCCCCCATACACACACTGCCCCATACACACACTACACACATTGCCCCATACACACACTACACACATTGCCCCATACACACACTACCCCATACACACACTGCCCCACAAACACTGCCCCATACACACTCTACACACATTGCCCCATACACACACTACACACACTGCCCCACAAACACTGCCCCCATACACACACTACACACACTGCCCCGCAAACACTGCCCCCATACACACACTACACACACTGCCCCCCATACACACACCGCCCCAAACACACACACTGCAACCCTCACATACACATACACACAATTTTGAGTCTATGTCTTTATGTGACTGTGTTTGTGATTTTCTGACTATGTATGTGTCTGCATGTTTTTTTTAATATATGTGACTGTTTTTTTTTTTTTTGGTCTTATTAAATCAAAACAAGCGGGCCACGGAAAAATTATCAAACGTTTACCGGTCTGCGGCGATAAAAAGGTTGGGGAGCACTGACCTAGATCACCAATATAAAAGCCATTTTACATACAAAACACACAAGTCACATGGAGTATCAAACTGGGATCCATATTACATTTAGAAATATATATATATATAAACATATGTGCAAACATGTAAAACATGTTAAAACAAAGCTTATTGTTCTTGCTATCTCCTTATTAAGCAGAACAGTAGAACCTTTTTAACAAGTGGTACATCCTCCCAACAGTCCCCAGAACCTTTTCAGGAAAAGTGGTCAAAAGCACAGTGCAAATCTATTCTAAAAGGGCCAGTCTAAGCATTAAAATCAGTTTAGCTTAATTAAGTGGCTTTTGTGCATAAATTATGTACCATTGAGTTAGATATAAACATTTTTTTAAAATGTTACACGAAAAACAAAAATTCTAAGACTATAGACTTGTCAAATAAGACTTAGATATACCAACAATGCACTCAATCAAAAGAGCAAAACAGAATTAGGTGGAATTAAACCAGAGGCTAGCACAATCCCCACATAATATTGAATCCGGGAAAAAGTAAGGTTCAGGGACTCCAAAGCTCAGTAAGTACACAGCAACATTTCGACCCTGCAATAGGTCTTTGTTAAGCTTATTTGATTTAAAGGGACACGATAGTCACCCAGACCACTTCAGCTCAATTAAGTGGTCTAGGTGCCAGGTCTCAGGTTTTAACCCTTCAGATGCAAACATAGCAGTTTCAAAGAAACTGCTATGTTTACATTTGGGGTTAAGCCAGCCTCTAGTGGCGCATCTGCGACGCTGGAGGCATATTAGGCCTCCATCGCGCAGAGCGTCCATAGGAAAGCATTGTGAAATGTTTTCCTATGGACACTTTGAATGCGTGCGCATTCGGCTCCGCTTAAGTCGGACGGGGAGGGGAGGTCACCAGCGCCGAAGGAGCCCGGCGCTGGATTAAAGTAAGTAACTAAAGGGGTTTTAACCCCTTCAGCGCAACGGCAGGGGTTTTAACCCCCTTCAATGCAACGGGTGGTGGACCCTGAGGGTGGGGGCACCCTCAAGGCACTTTAGTGTCAGGAAAACCGCTTTGACACTATAGTGATCCTTTAAATATATAGCTATGTATTATTTCTGTTTTTGACAAAAGTGTGTGACATTTTGTTGAATTTGTTTGAAACCCATAACACATCAGCACATGATGGAACCCGATTCAGTGTGCTAAATGTCCTCATACTGAGTGCTAATCTATGACAGGGTTTTAATAATAAGCTGAAATTTCTATGACCTTGAACTTTGTGACGGTCTATAACAGAGTAGAACAGGTAGTTTCAGGCATCAATGTGACATGGTTGATAAAGAAATCAGACCGGTTTACTGTTACGATGAAACTCAGAAATCATATGCAAAGTAACTTGCACACAAAAAAAAGAAAGAAAGGTCATGTTAATATCTGCAATATACGGGCGAGAATTGTCATCACATGATGGTTAGTATTAATCAAGTTTTATATTTATGTTGTTCCCTGCTTGCAATACCATGCAAACTTCCTGGAGCAATAAAACTAAGGGCAAAGCTTGGTCATGTAACCTTTACATAAAAATATATTTGAACTTTTCTACGTGTGCTTTTTTTTATATTAAGAGGGCTTAAGTTGTATCACTACTGTCTTTGTAAATACATGAATTGCACAGCAAGATATTTTAACAACACAAAATTCTTCCTTTTAACTCTCCTGTGAGTTTCTCCAGCTTACGGAATAATGATAGTTTATATAATTAGCTATTGTAATTAGTGTGCCATGTTGATGCTCAGCACTTAATAAGTAACTTCCAGGTGCCTGTCAACAGAGTCATCCAGCAATTGTTCCTTAATGGGACTTCATGTCTAATAGCAAGAAAACAAAGCTCATTGTGTGAAATATAAGATGAATTTTGTGGGTTTAACCCCTTAAGGACCAAACTTCTGGAATAAAAGGGAATCATGACATGTCACACATGTCATGTGTCCTTAAGGGGTTAATGTGACTTACAGTA
Source organism: Pelobates fuscus (assembly GCF_036172605.1). Taxonomy (NCBI): domain Eukaryota; kingdom Metazoa; phylum Chordata; class Amphibia; order Anura; family Pelobatidae; genus Pelobates; species Pelobates fuscus. The sequence continues at coordinate 173,718,508 of NC_086322.1, forward strand.
GAAAAACACAGCCTTTGGCAGACTAGCTGTAGAGTGAAGACTATATCACCCATGAAGGTTAGTTTGCCATATTGTCAAAGTCCAATAGTGACAGAACATGCTGATGCAATGAGATCAACGTTTGGACAGGAGATCCAGTGTAGAGAACTTTCACTTCATGATTCCACAAAAAACATCAACTAGAAACAGATGTAACATCAAATGGCAGCACTAGAACTATCTCATTCATATTGTAATGAAATATACAGTTTAAAATATACATTGTTATTCAGATAGGAGTTTGATTTGTACTTCAGTGCACAGATCATTATTTATTTTTCCTCTTTTTCTATTCCCAGTATGTTAAAATGTTGAAAGACATTAAGAAGGATATGTAGCTATTAATGATATAATGTGCTCCCTTAAAGGGTGATTGCAAATTATTCACATATTTTGCTATACATGGAAAATTAGATCTTTCCTCCTCCTTGTATCTTGTATATTTTCAGGAGTAATCAATGTTTATTCACCAAATCTGGGAACTGCAAACATCAGGTCAAAACAGTCAGTTTTATAAAAAAAAATCAGTTGTTGCACCATCTCGCATAGTGCTTTGCCATCTTAACTGGCTTTTATTCCTATACTTGTAAAAAAAAGATGCTATTATCTCCATTTCAGCATTGTTATTCGTATGCAGGTTCACGACTAAATCAAGGTTAGATCATTTCTGCAGAATTTAAACCAGAGTGAAGGAGTTGCTTATCAAAGTCTCAATCACATTTAATAACAAGTGAATGATTGAGAAACAGAAAAAAAAAAAGCATTAACAAATGAATTTTGGGGGGGATGAATGACCCACAAAAACAAATTGGCAAGGATTTACTCAGAGTGCTGGGCAGGTCTGTCTCTTGTAGTTTCAACCAGCGCTAAAACCATTAAGCAAAGTTATGTAAACAGCATGTGACGCAGACTAAAATAGTGACAAGAAAATGCAGGCTGTTTGTTACTGGGACATTTTTACTGCCCAGCTAAAATCTTTCAAGAATTAAATGTTTGCAACAAAGTATACCCGGAGATAATTTTTATTTTGTATTTTCAGAGTTTACGTTACCAATAATTCACAGAGAATTAAGGACATGGCAAGTTGTATATTTTGAGCAGTATGTGGAAGCAAACAAGTAGAATCTTCAACATAGCAAACGCACAGTGGAACTAAACAGCTCTGTGTACACGGCTTGTTTGTATTGTAAAAGTGTTGGGAGTATAAGAATGATTATTTGTAAATAGTTAGAATTACTATGGAAACATCAACTGCATTTTAAATTTGTCCTATATTTGATCATGTTTATTGTGTTCAGTGATGTGTTCCTTTCCACTTTGCAAAACATATGAAAATATATATATTTTTTTTGTTCACCAATACACCAATTTGTACAGTAGAAGACTAATTCAACATGTGGTATAAATCCTTTTGCAGTCAGAGTCTTCTCATCATTTTGGAGAAATAACTCCTCTGCCGGGAGAGAGGAGAGAAGCTACAGTGAGGGCCCTTGTTAACCTTCCATCTGCATAAAATTAATAGGAAGCTGCAATCTGATGATTTTACCTTTTTAGAAACCTGAACATGCTTCATGAAGGAAACGCATAATCACTGCTGAAAGTACATGTCTAGAGCTGCTGATTCTATAATGCAGAAATGTTATCAACATATGTATGAGAATAATGGAAGGTTTTGATCATTGGCAACTGGGAGGTTCCAGACTACAATCAGATCCTCATAAAGTGCTAGGACAGGGATCTTCAGCACTACAGATCTTGTTGCCTACATCACACCCAAGTCTTTGCCAGCATTATGACTGTAAGAACATTATGGGAGACTTAGTCCACAACATCTGGAGTGCCAACGGTTGCCTTCCCCATTTGCTAGGACTTCTATCCATGCTCTGCACAGCTGGGAAGAGGGGAGAAGATGCAAGTAAAGCAATAGTTAAAACAGCAGAAAGAGTGCATTGGCACAAGGTAAATGAATTTTATAAGAATGCCTTTGGGACTAGGAAATGAAAATATGGGAATTAAAGTGAGGATGTGTTGATGATAAAAACGTGGCTCAGTTGATAGCAATTGCAGCAAGAAACTCACCACTAACTAACCTGGATACAGTCACATAGATTACCCTCCACGATCAGTCTTTCAGAAGGGTGAGATGTAACAGGATTCAGGCCATCCCATCTCTTGGCTTTCTCATTCAGTGTTGGCGTACTGACTTAGGATGCTTTAATTAATAGGCTGGTTGGACCCTCCAGCATACCATATACTAAAGATTTTACTTGCTTGCTTCAAAACTTTGTCATCTTTTTTTCAATGTGTCACCAGTTGCTCACGGGTCACCCCAAGAAGCAATGTTGTAAGTGGAAGATAGTGATCAGAACTTCCAAGACTGTACGCTCTCTTGTCCACAGACTTGTCCACCTGGAGTTATGGTCTTCCTAGATAGACCTGGACCATAGCATCTTGTATAGTGCATGGTTCCTCAGAAGGCACTAACCAACACTGCCACAGCTAACACATTAATATGGAGGTATGGGGTGCTCACCACTTATCTTTATTATATATACTATTGAGAAAAATACAACAAAGGTGAGAAAAACCAGAGTTGAAGTGGTTGTGGGATAATCAGGGCATAACCCAAAATAAACATAGAAAGAAGGACTGAAATAGGTAAACTGAACAGACGAACCCAATAGCAGACCTAGTACCCTCAAAGGAGCTGCTCTGCCATTAATAGGTTAAAAAGTGCCTTTATTTATTGAGAGCAAAAAAGAACTATAATTTTATTAATCCCTAATGAAAAGACAAACAAAATATAAATAAATCTAGGGGACACAATATGAACAATAAAGTGTGGAGAAAGTAAAAAAAGAAAAATAAATGGTTAAAATAGGACCGCCGGGGAGTGTGGCCTAACGCCGGACCTGAATGGACGCATGTAGGAGCAGCTCCAGGCACAGAAACCGACAACGAGCAGAAAATAAACGGTACACTGAGCGAAAACCGAACCAAACGCTCAGAGAAAGCAGCAACAATGTCCCAACGGCAAAAAAACAAATCTGGGAAGTCAGATAGAGCCTCCTTCCTCACAAAAACAGCGGCCTCCAAACAGCGAGATGGCCAGGAGCCCGCGCAAGATGGCGGCGACCAGAGGAAGCGGGAACACTCCCTCTCACCTCATATATCTCGCATGGCAGATGAGCAGACGCTATCGATGGGAGGCACCCGCGAAATAATGGCGGAATTTACAGACAACATTCAAAGGAATATGAAGAAACAATTTCAAGAACTGTCATCTGAACTCAGAGAAGAAGTACAGGAGATGGGTAACCGCACAGCACAAATAGAAACGAAAATAGATGAATATGCAATGGCCCACAATAGCCTGGCAGATAAAATACAAGAAATGGATGACATCCTAGAGGCTCACAGGTTAAAACTGGTGGATATGGAAGATAGGGCCAGAAGGAACAATCTCCGGTTTCGTGGGATTCCTGAGTCAGTGCAAAACGCTGACCTGCACAAATACCTATCCGACATGTTCCAATCCCTCACACCAGAAATCCATCCAGATCAACTGATAATTGATAGAGCACACAGACTGCGCAGACCGAAACACTTGCCACCAACAGCGGCAAGAGATGTTAACGCAAGAATAAATTTTTTTCCATGCCAAGGAAAGAATTATGAGAGCCAGCAGAAACGCAGACATGCCGGACGACTACAAATCTATAAAAAAATCTTCGCAGATCTATCGGCGGACACACTATACTTCAGGAAATCACTGGCGCCCATCACCTCCGTCCTGCGGGAACGAAACCTGAATTATTGCTGGGGCTACCCAGCAAATCTTTTAATATCTCACCAAGAAGCGATCCACCCCGTTACAGACGTGGCTCAAGGAATTCAAAAGTTGAGAGATTGGGGACTTCCAATCCCATCCACAGAACCTACCAAATTGACCAAAGTTCCAAGAATGTCGCCAGAATGGATGACCCAGTGAGACGAGACGACGCTTAAGGCACACGTAACTATACACTACATACACCCTACGTTCAGGCACTGACTTGATATGCTAAACTATTAGAAGCTATACACAGACACTCACACTTGCTACAATGTACGATACATTACCATTGGCCTCAGGCACCGCAAGCCCAAACCATAAGCAGCATATACTGCTGGTTAGATCTTGACTCTGCCCATTAAGCATAATCAACCCCAAGAGGGGTAGGACTGAGCCACGACCTGTGCTGTACAGCAGACATAACAGAAGTGTGTGAGCACGTACATAATAACCTGTGAATTGTGAAATTGTATTAACTGTTTTGTAGGTTTTAAATGTTTAATTGTTATAATTGCTCAAAGGTTTAAGGGTGAACGACCGAGATGATTGACGTCCTCGCCTTTGCCTCCCCCACCAACCGCACCTATCCACTAGGTTGCGAGACTAGGCCCCACGTTTTGGAGCCATTCTGGGTACTTTTCCCCACATATAATTTTACACCCTCCCTGTCTCCCCACCCGCCCTATTCCTAGACGAACAGATCACATTCTATGTCCTCAGACTAATCATTCCCACGAAGGACCCCAAAAATCACACCATAGCAACAATCCCGAAACACCAAAAAAAGGGCAACGCAAAAAACGATATAATGCCCTTTACTGCACTAACCACCCAATATGAAATTATTGACATATAACGTAAAGGGGTTTAAGACTTCTGCTGCAAGAACTCAAGACTCAGGGGACCGATGTTGCTGTATTCAGGAGACACATTTTAAAAACACTAAGACCCCCGAAATCTTCACTAAACTCTTCCCGATTCAATATCATGCGCTTTCAGAGAATACAACCAAAGGGACATCTATATTAATACACAAGGATGTGGCGTTTGTAGAACACGCAACATTTGTAGACCTCCAGGGACGCTATATTATACTGGTGGGACTCTTTAATAATGCTCAATATACCCTGGTATCCACGTATTTCCCAAACACAGGTGCAGAGAGATTCCTCAGGCGCTTATTACAAAAAATCGAAAAACACAAATTAGGGGGACTGATACTTTGTGGAGACTTTAACTTCATTACGTCTCCTGAGGAAGCGCTCCTTCAGGGAGTAAGATGGACAAACATGACAGCCATAGGCAAAACATTGACTAAATGGCTTACACTGCATAATTTGTATGACAGCTGGAGAGTACTCCACCCTGGGGTGAGAGACTATTCCTTTCATTCCAAAGTACATAATACTTACACCCGCATTGACACCTTTTATGTAGATCAACCCACGCTAGCCCAGGTCTCTACCTGTAATTTGGGGGATATAACTTGGTCTGACCACAGCCCAGTGTATCTCGAACTGTACGCTTCATTTCAATTTAAAGGAAGAGGGAACTGGAGGTTAAACGAATCACTACTGCAAGACCAGACTTTCTTAAGCCAAATGACGACAGACCTCACAGACTACTTTCGAACGAACTCAGGGGGAGAAGTGTCTGACCAAACAGTGTGGTCAGCACACAAGGCCGTAGTGAGGGGCCTCTTTATCAGAAGGTCATCCCACCTTAAGAAACATAGACCTAAAACTCAGTTAAATCTCAGATATATGTTGATACATGTAAATGGAACAGAAAAATACAACACAATATAGTGTAAGTCTGTAGGTGAAAGAGTATTGTGATAATTTTTCAATAGTCAAACTCACATGGATTAGAGCCTTTAGAAAGGACAGGCTCAAATCACTTCCACAGTAGTGTCGTATGGAGACACTGCACCCTTTAGCTGGAAGGAGTTTCGTTATTCTGAGCCAATGAGAACCTGGCTCTAGATGGTAGACTTGGGTGCCTCTGGAGGGGGGGCACCTACCCTTCTTTAGCAGAAAGATAGGATAAAAAGCCAATGAGATGTAATAAAAGAGGAAATTTATTTTAAATATAAAATCAAAGATAGTAAAATAATCCTGTAATAATAAAAAGTAAATAAAAAGTCCCAGTTAATGGCTTCAGCTTCTAGACGCGTATAACCCACGCTATGTGGGCTTTTTCAATCCCACAACAACTCATTAGACAAATATTCGCCCTATATTCCCACCCCACAGCCCAAGTATTACAAGCTGGCTTCATATCAAACTCATTTAAAATTACGAATGGCACGAGACAGGGATGCCCCCTATCTCCCCTACTCTATGCGCTGGCTCTAGAGCCCCTACTTATAGCAATCAGAACCCAACAGGGAATCCAAGGGGTAGACTGGCATGGGAGACAAATAAAAATTAGTGCATTTGCGGATGACATCTTACTCTATGTCTCCAACCCGGAACAATCCCTACCTCCCATCATGAAACTAATTGCTGAATATGGGACGCTGTCCTACTACTCCCTCAACACTACTAAAACCCAAGCACTGGGGCTCCGACTGGACCCGCAATAAAGATTGAGAAGAGACTATCCATTTGAATGGAGGAAAGGTAATATAAAATACCTAGGCATCACATTTACCAAAAATCTGAGTGAAATGTTCCCAGCTAACTATAATAGGGTCTGGAGCGAATGTGCAGAAGTCATAAAGAGCTGGGGCAGGGTATTTCTGTCATGGACAGAGGGCATAATAGTACTCAAAATGACCATACTGCCAAAACTTCAATACCTCTTTAGAAACCTTCCCTTGCGAGTGCCTAACTCATACTTTAAAAGTGTACAAACTAAATTACAGCAATTCACATTGGGGGGGGGGACGGACGAGCACGTGTAACGGACGGTTTCGCTCACAAGGGGATAAAAACCGTTTAGGCGATAATCCCCTTCCAGATAGACAAGCAGCTACTGCAATCACCAATCTCCCGAACGGCAAACTACACAAATTCACCAACTCCCGAACAGGAAATACACGAACCCTGGAAGCAGCCGAACAGGAAAAGCCCTACGAACAGCTTACACTCCTGGCAATCGGCATACAGTCAAATTCCCCCCAAGAATGAGACAACACTTCACTTTCAGGGTTAAGCAGCAACACACGTTTATTAACACAACTGGCTTATAAAGGATTTTCTCATGCAAGGGAGGGATTTACAGTCATTACCCGATGCACCAATCACACATGAATTACCTCCAACACATCTCCTCCCCTCAGCATGACACATAAATAGGGGATCCCCTGATAGCCCTGATCTGGGTGAGCCACATACTCAAAAATCACCCAGATCAGACTAGGGGTTCGGGAGCTATGGAGGTTTAAAGTTTTGACCGACCGCACAGGCAAAGTGACTGAAAATAGTTCCATGAGGTTTGGCCTTGCGGTCGGTCTCTTAACGTATTAAAAAGTTCTGAACGGCTTGCCATCCGTGGGTTTCCTTGTGTTCGTTAGACTCCCCATGTGAACATTAGTCTTTCTACCGAACGGCGGCTCGTTCGGTAGTTGCGGCACGAATCCACGGAAGTCTGGAGGTCTCATCGGTGTTTGCCTGGTCGAGTGTCCGATTTTAGTTCCAGACACTCGCCGGCAAAACACCGCTGTTCGGGAGTTTAAGATGGCCGCTGCCACGTGTTTGTTCGACGAAAAAGGCCACCCAGCGTTTGTCAATTAAGCTGCGGTTAACCGCAGCTGCTGGGTGGTCAATTGATGGCACATTCCAGTTCCCAGGTGGTCCTTAGATCGGTACTTTGTTCGGTAGATTGAATCTACCAAACACCCCGGCAGAAAGGCACGAATAAGCCTTTCTGCAGGGAAAATAAAGGTTTGAACTGCAGGGCCATAGTCTAAAGGGAGCAGGCGAACAACCAGGCTTCTCCAGTGTACAATGGCGAGGTTGGTTTCGCCACAGCACATATCTCACAAAAATTGTTAATGGCCCCAAGGAAAAAAGGAGGGATGGCGTTCCCACACGTAAAATCATATAATCAGGCCGCGATACTGACCTCCTTGCTTGCACACCTCACCAAAGTGAATCAACCTCAATGAGTTGAGATGGAAAACCTAGCTATAGATCCCTTCCAAGTCCCTAATCTTTTATGGCTGACCAAAAACACCAGACCAGCCATCCTGACCATGCCAGCAAAACTTGTATTGGCCCTACAAACCTGGGAAACTCATAGAACACATTTTGGATCCGGGCAATCACTCTCTATGGCAACTCCCATAGAGGCTCTCACATATTGTATCCCAACATTCCACGCAGCGCCGTGGAAGGATAAGGGTGCTACCCACCTGTCACAGATATGCGCGGAGGGCAAACGTATGACCTTCGCGAAGCTTGGCTCCCTCTTTAACATTCCTCGTACATCGCAATACTCACATATACAGCACCAATCCTTTTAAAGCAGACAACACAAAGAAAAGGCACAAGAGCACAACCAGAAAGGGGAACCCGCTATATGGGAGAAAATAGGGATATCAGGGACACCTCCACCTAAATTCAAACCACTCTCTGAATGCTATAAACTCATCCAACCATATCAAACATTCCACGGCTCAACACAGGCCAAACAATGGGCCTCCAACCTGAGCACCGACATAACCGAGAGTAGATGGAATCACATCGCATCCTCCATAAGAAGGATGGTCAAGTCGGCCCCACTCATATCCAATACCAAAAAACACTGTATAGGTGGTATATGGTACCAACTCGCCTACATAAGTTGTATCCACACACACCTCCGACTTGCTGGAGATGCACGCAGGACTTGGGTTCGGTGCTACACACCTGGTGGGGATGCCAAAATTGGTGGGGTTCTGGAGAACGGTACACCAAATTATAACCAGGGCCACTAGAGCCGACAAACCATTTGACCCCTTGACCTTCCTATTACTCGACATCCCCACTGACTTGCCTGCTAAGGCGAAGAAATTGATATACCATATCCTACTAACTGCGCAGAAACTAATACCGGGATCCTGGAAATCCACCAAGGCCCCCAATACCCGACACCTTCTGCAAGACATAGACGTGCAATTGATATACGAAACGCACTACAATGCAATACATACATGTACACAGTGTCATAAGGGGGCGTGGGAGATGTGGAGTACCTGGAGAAAGGACAACTCGGTCCTCGTAGGGCCACCAGCCCCGTAGCAACATAGACACCCCCCCCCCCACCTACTTCCCGCCAACGCGGGCTAAACAGTTATAGAACACACAAGGGAGGAAAGCGAATCACAAACCTTTAATATGTGTATGTTAAAAAACCTTGGATATGGGTATGCTAAATAACTTTAGTATGTGTATGCAAAGGAATAAATTGTGTAATTATATGGGGAATGTAACGCAATTCTGTACTGTGACTGTTTGAACCACCCCTCCTCCACCAACCCCTTCTCTTCTGTACCCTACCTCCCCCCATGTTGAAAACCGAATAAACTACAAATTTCAACAACAAAAAATAGGACCGCCCATTTTGATATGTATCAATTGTATCCAAACAGTTGCAATACGGACTGAGACTGGTGTGCTATAAAGTGTTACAAAATGTAATGCTTGCAGCAAAGTTGATTATCTCAGTCTGATACTGAATTGGATCTTATCTAATAGGTATACTTGTAGAGATTAATATTTAAATGTAGATAAACTGGAAAACACCCTATCAGGTAACATAGTAAGTGACTTAAAGTAAGGGTAAGAGAAAGGTAAATTAAGGCAGCCTAATGTAGTTGTTCTCGTGTTTATAGTCTGTCTGTGCAGGCTTCTCAATGTAAATGCTGCCATTTCAGGGAAAAGGCAGTGTTTACATTGCTGCCCAGTAACACCTCTAGTGATAGTCACTCAGACAGCCTCTAGAGGTACTTCATAGTCCAGAGCTGCACAGTGTGCACCACTGGCTTTCAGCGTCTCCACGCTGATTGATTCAACAGATCTCTGTGAGGAGATGCTGATTGGTGCAGTGCAGCATTTTACCACGCACGCGCAATACACTCCCAGTGCTTTCCTATGGGATTGGCTAAGATCATCAAGATTGATGATCTCAACCATGGAGGTAGAGCCATCCACAGCGAGGCTACCATGGCATGGGAGAAAAGGTAAGTAAAAGCCCCTTTTAACGGAGATTGGAGGGGGGACGATTAACTAAACAGTGACTTTAGGACTATAATGTCAGAAATACTCTATTGTATTCCTGACACTATAGTGTTCCTTTAAATGGAAAGAAGAAAGGGGAAGATGTACAGAATAGGGTGATAATAAGAGAGGGCATGTTTATATGTTTATATCAAATACATCATGTTATACAGTATAATTTGTTTATCTAAATATTCAGATTTTTGGTGATACCTTTCCCATTCAATTATTAAGGTCCATGTGGTGCTTAACTCTATATATAGAATGTATTACAGTTACTATTTGCCACTGTTGCATGGAAATGAAGAGAAACGTCATTGTGCACTGCTAAATGACATTTGATTGAGTAGTCTGTGTGTGGGTGGAAAACTTGTTTTTCATTTTTCCCCTCTGCTTAGCAGCAGATTGTCTTTAAAAGATAGGGGATTCTGTCACTTAGGCCAGTAAATAACGTAATGTAGTTCCTAACAGCGCAAGCTGTGTTTCAGAAACCTAGATGAGATGCAGCTCTAATTTTTATAGCAGTTTTTTTTTTACTGAGCGTGCTAATTACAACATTATTTTAGGTCTGCTTAATTTATTGATTAGAATGACATTTTCAACATTTAGTGTAAAGCAACCTCTGACAAAACATTCATTATAGTTATTACATTGTCAGCAGTAAGGTCCCTACCACGTACATAATTACATTGCTATGTTTTTAGAGTCATGCACAATGCAAATAGACATAGGATGCAGCAAAGTATTGTGTACAGTGGTGTATCCTGGTTTTGTGCTGCCCTAGGCAGGACAAAACTCAGGCGCCCCCCTCCCACCCACGCCACCCTCACCCAACCCTCCCCCCCCACCCGCGCCACCCCCACCGAACACTTCCCCCGTCCCGCCTTCTAAATACACACACACATTCACTGACAAATACGCATACACTAGGTAACAGAAACACACACACTAACAGACACACTCACTAGCAGACACACACACAGTCTAACAGACACACACTTACAGACACACACACTGACATACACACACACACACAGACCCACACACATACAGACATACACACACACACATACAGACATACACACACACACATACAGACATACACACACACACACACTAACAGACACACACACAGACACACTAACAGACATACACACACTAACAGACATACACACACTAACAGACATACACACACACACAAACACACACACAGACATACACACACACACACAAACTAACAGACACACACACAGACCCACTAACAGACATACACACACTAACAGACATACACACACTAACAGACATACACACACACACAAACACACACACAGACATACACACACACACACAAACACACACACACACAAACTAACAGACACACACACAGACCCACTAACAGACATACACACACTTACAGACATACACTTACAGACATACACACACACACACACACACACTAACAGACATACACACACACACACTAACAGACATACAAACACACTCAATCACTCACATATTTAATAAATTTTTTTTTTTTAAATTTAACCCCCCCAGCCTCCTTACCTTTGGGAAAGCTGGGGGGGGGATATCTGTCTCCCTGGTGGTCCAGTGGCTGCTGGGCAGTGCGGGTAGGTGGGCGGCCGGCGAGGGAGCACTTCCTCTGAGCGGTCTGCTCAGCTCCCTCGCGCGCCGCAGAGTGATGCTGGGAGGCGGAGCCGGAATATGACGTCATATTCCGGCTCCCAGCCTCACTCTGCGGCGCGCGAGGGAGCTGAGCAGACCGCTCAGAGGAAGTGCTCCCTCGCCGGCCGCCCACCTACCCGCACTTCCCAGCAGCCCGCCGGCCGCACAGCATGCCTTGTTAGCCGCAAGGCTAACAAGGCATTTGCCCTGGGCATTTGGGGGCGGCTTTTTTTGCCGCCCCCTGAAAAATGCCGCCCAAGGCAAATGCCTTGTTTGCCTTGCGGCTAATACACCCCTGATTGTGTATGGTTATCCTGCTGTCCTATACAACTAAATATGAGCACATAAACACACGCATCTTTGTGTGTATATATATATATATATATATATATATATATATATATATATTATAATTATTATTATGCTGTTATTATTTATATAGCGCCAACAAATTCTGCAGCCCTTTACAGTGGGTGGACGAACAAACATTTAGTTGTAACCAGACAAGTTGGACATACAGGAACAGAGGGGTTGAGGGCCCTGCTCAATGAGTTTACATGCTAGAGGGAGTGGGGTAAAGTGACACATAAAAGGCAAGGATAGTATTAGACTCAGTGGCGTACATACCGCGGTTGCAGGGGTTGCAGCTGCAACCGGGCTGGCACTCCAGGGGGCCCGTCGCCCTGCAGACCCCCGCGACCGGGTACCACTTTCCATGTTTTGTGGCCCCGGCCCGTGCGACAAACCGCCAGGGCCGCATGTTAAGGGGTCCATCGGGTGGCCCATGCTGTCAGGGCCACTCGATGGAGATGGATTTTGCGGGGGCCCAGTCTGCGCTGGGCGCTTTAACAGCGTGACCGGGCCCCCTGTAATTAGATAACAGAACTGGGAGGAAGTGACTCCCCGGTCACTCCTCCCAGCATACAGAGAGCCCGCGCGGGAGGAAACAGGAAGGAGGAGGGAGTCAGAGTGGGAACTATGACTCCCATCAGGCTGAGCCACCCCCCATGGAAAGTCACACAAGGTAGGAAACATTTTGTGTATGTGTATGTGTGTGTGTGTGTGTGTGTGTATGTCTCTATCTGTATGTCTGTGTATCTGCATGTGTGTGTGTGTGTCTGTGTCTCTGCATGTGTGTATGTATGTATGTGTGTGTGTGTGTGTATGTATGTATGTGTCGGGGGGGATGTCAGTGTGTATGTGTTTATATGTGTGTGTAGGGAGGGGCCCACAGTCAGGGGGGAGAGGGTTAGGGTGGGGGTGCACAGATCAGTTTCGCACCGGGGCCCCATGGATTGTGTGTACGCCACTGATTAGACTAATGACCGTTGCAAGATTATATATAAAGGAAAAAAGGAAATCCAGGGCTGCACTCACGGTCTTGAAAATGAAAAAAATTATTTATTCCATAAAATGAGAGATCAACGTTTCGGTCCACGCAGGGACCTTCCTCAGGATCAAATAAAGGTCAGCAATCTCACTCTCTACACACTGACGCGTTTCAGTGAAGCTTTTATCAAAGGCACTTTGATAAAAGCTTCGGCTGAAACCCGTCAGCAGCAAAAATAAAGGTCAGCAATCTTACTTTCCACACACTGACGCGTTTCAGCCGAAGCTTTTATCAAAGGCACTTTGATAGAAGCTTCGGCTGAAACGCGTCAGTGTGTGGAAAGTGAGATTGCTGACCTTTATTTTTGCTGCTGTTTTTACTCTGGAACAATAAAAAACTTTTACCAAGATCCTGCATCATGGATTTTTTTAAAGAAAGGACGCACAAGCAGTTAGCATTTGATTTCAGCTATCACTACACCAATCCATTCAACGTTCTTAGTCTGAGCCAGCTTTTATTTTAAGTGGCTCAGAAATATGTGAGTTTGCACATATATTTGTTTATTTATAAATTATCTGTACGCCATTACCCTATGTCTGTTTTTCCTGATTTTGTCTCTACAGGATTTTAATTGAACATAGGGGTAACTAATTTGACATTTTACTCTGTGTGTGCTCTCACCACTTCTACTATTTTATTTACTTATTTATGTGTGGGGGAGTAACCCACATTGGTGATTGTAGCACTCTGTTTTATATTGTCTTTTTAACCTAATATATACACTTAAAATTATCATTTACTTACACATTCTACCAAATTAGCAGCATAGTAAAACTGCTCTCCGCACAGTTAATTAAATTTTCAGTACACTGTTGAGTGAATAAACCTAACTAAAACTTACAGTAACGGAGATATGTCAAAAAACCTACTATTCCCTCAGGTACTCTAGTTTTCATACTTTTTCACTTTCAGACAATTTATAATGAGATGAATTATCAAGGGAGTTTAAAAAAATTTTTTTTAAAAAAATAGCCAAAACCTTCTGTCCAGTGGAAGTGTGATTTATTTTGTACAGATAAAAGCGTTTATTTTACCTACTGCAATAATAAATCTTAATTGATGCTGATGGCACCTTTTAAATTTGCTACTGTAGATTACAGGTCACTTGCCACAACATAAACAAATTCAAGGACTTTCTGCTGGAACGTGATCATAACAGGATTTCATATAATAATGTAAATGGATAGTACAGTACACATAATAAGCGGTTAGAACAATAAAGGATGTTTGAACCATTGTATTGTGTGCGCTTATATCAGCCTACATGCTTCACAATTCCTTTCCAGTCTTAAAGTTTGCACTGTGTTTTATTTTGAGGTCATCAATGTGGCTAATTGGTGCCATATTTGTCTGCCCTTGCACCCAAGAAATATTGAATTGGAACCATTCTTTAATTTATTTTTTTAAAGGAAGAGGATAATAGGTAGACTGTTAATAGTATGTTTTGCTCAATATTTCAAATCAAAGATGATAAAATGTTCTTTAAATGGGTACTAATACATATTAAAGTGGCATAATCATCTATACAACTCTTTTCTTTGAAAGCTCCATATTCAATAAATTAATTAGGAACTTTCATCATTATTATTTTAAAAGACATACAGAACATTGCTATAATAATTGGTTCTTCAATGAGGAGCAGCATTTTGCATATAAAGAATTTCAAGTAAATGCCAATTTGGCCTAATCGTATTTTTCTGGATTTTGCAATGTTTCTAGTAAGGTTACAGTTGTGCAACCAGTACAGAACTTTGGCAGCAAACTGCCGATCACATTGAGAGAGGTTTGACAGCGTTCTGCTCATGTACACATACGGGTTTAAACAAATATCTTGATTTTAAGGAGTTTGAATGACCACAATCTGTTTAAAAAGACAAAAAAAAATTAATAAAAATGAATTATCTACAAAAATCCCCATATACTTCAACAGTAACTTTTATAAATAAATAATTAGAAAAGTTTTTTGTTTCTTTTTTGTTTATCTGAAATTCTAATCCATACAAATAAAATCAAGGCCAAAGTGTTTGAAAACTGAGCTCTGACTACAAAATAGTCAAAATTGTTGATTCGCACCATAATCGCTATTGCACGCTGTATGCTGCAGATATTTATAAAACTATATCCAAGTGACCATATAAATAATCAATTCTTGCCATATATCAGCCCGTAATTGCATTCACATATGCACAATGGATAAATCAGTCCTATGTAAAACCATCTGTACATGTGTTTTGCTACCCTATGTCTAGCCAAGTTTATTCAACCTTCCTCTTTTTACAATATGGGATTTATTCAATATACAATGAGATGTAGTGAAATTGAAATGGCAAAATTAAGTCAACAATATATGCTATTGTGCAAGACCTATCAGTGCATTTAATGTGTATTTTATGTATATGTTGGTGCAGGGCCGGTGCAAGGCTTTCTGTGTGCCTCTTAACATGCCCTTTGTTTCTTAACCCCTTTTTTAACTGTCTTACCCCTTTAGTGTCTTATCCCCTATTTTTTCATCCCCTATTTACATTTCCCTTGTGCTTCTTACTCCCCCCAGCCTCTTTGTGTGTCTCCTTCTCTTCCTGTCCCTTTGTGTCTTTTACTTTTACCAGCTCCTTTGCATATTTCTCTTTCAATTCCAGTCTGTCTAATTCACCCTAACCCCTCTGTGTTTCTTTTCCTCTTTTCCAACACCGCTGTGTCTCTTTTAACCCTAGCCCCTTTGTATTTCCACTCACAGGCCCTTCTGTGTGGCACTTTCATCCCCAGCCCCTCTGTGGACTTTCTCACTCCCAGGCCCATCTGTGTGTCTTTCTCCCCCCTCATGTCCCTTAGTGTTCCTCTCCCCTCCCCTCCATGTCCATTAGTGTTCCTCTCCCCTCCCCATCCCTTAATGGTCCTCTCCCCTCCATGTCCCTTAGTGTTCCTCTCCCCTCCATGTCCCTTAGTAATCCTCTCCCCTACATGTCCCTTAGTATTCCTCTCCCCTTCATGTCCCTTAGTATTCCTCTCCCCTTCATGTCCCTTAGAGTTCATCTCCCCTGTCCCTTGGTGTTCCTCTCCCCTGTCCCTTGGTGTTCCTCTCCCGTCCCTTCGTGTTCCTCTTCCCTCCCCTTACCTGTCTCTTAGTGCCCCTCCATTCTCCTTAATGTTCCTCCCATCCCCATCTTAGTGTTCCTCTCCCTTCTCGTTTAGTGGTCCCCCCACTACCCCAGTGTTTATTTTACCTTCCCTCTCCTGTACCTCCTGTGTTCTTCCTTTCCCTCCCCAATATTCTTTCCACCCTCCCCTATCCCAAAGCATTCTCCCCCCCTCCCCTGACCCTTAGCGTTCTTTCCCCTCCTCCCCAGTCCCATAGCGTTCTTTCGCCCTCCCCCCCAGTCCCATAGCGTTCTTTCGCCCTCCTCCCCAGTCCCATAGCGTTCTTTCGCCCTCCTCCCCAGTCCCATAGCGTTCTTTCGCCCTCCTCCCCAGCCCCATAGCGTTCTTTCGCCCTCCTCCCCAGTCCCATAGCATTCTTTCGCCCTCCTCCCCAGTCCCATAGCGTTCTTTCGCCTTCCTCCCCTGTCCCATAGCGTTCTTTCGCCTTCCTCCCCTGTCCCATAGCGTTCTTTCGCCTTCCTCCCCTGTCCCATAGCATTCTTTTGCCCACCTACCCTGTCTCATATCATCCTTTCCCCCTCCTCCCCTGTCCCATAGTGTTCTTTCCCCCCTCCCTGTCCCATAGTGTTCTTTCTTTCCCTCCCCAATAGTGTTCTTTCCACCCTCCCCTATCCCAAAGCATTCTTCCCCCCTCCCCTGACCCTTAGCATTCTTTCCCCTCCTCCCCGTCCCATAGCGTTCTTTCGCCCTCCTCCCCGTCCCATAGCATTCTTTCGCCTTCCTCCCCTGTCCCATAGCGTTTGTTCGCCTTCCTCCCCTGTCCCATAGCGTTTGTTCGCCTTCCTCCCCTGTCCCATAGCGTTTGTTTGCCTTCCTCCCCTGTCCCATAGCGTTTGTTCGCCTTCCTCCCCTGTCCCATAGCATTATTTTGCCCACCTCCCCTGTATCATATCATTCTTTCCCCCTCTTCCCCTGTCCCATAGCATTCTTTCCCCCTCTTCCCCTGTCCCATAGCATTCTTTCCCCCCGTCCTATAGCATTATTTCCCCTGTCCCCGTCCCACAGCGCTCTTTCCCCCTCCCCGTCCAATAGCGTTCTTTCCCCCTCCCCTGTGCCATAGCATTCTTTCCCCCTCCCCTGTCCCATAGCATTCTTTCCCCCTCCCCTGTCCCATAGCGTTCTTTCCCCCCCATAGTGTTGCTTTGACCCTCCCCTCACCTACCCTAGTTTTCCTTCTCCCCCCCCTTCCCATAGTTTTCCCCTTCTCGCCCCCTTGTCCCTAGTCGGTGTGTCTCCTATCTTTCTGTGTAGCGTGGACGAGCGGACCGCGGCACAGGAGATTCAGTTTCCTGTACTCGGTCGGACTGACAGGAAGTGCTCTCTCAGTGAGCACTTCCTTACAGTGCGGCTGGGTACAGGAATAAGAAGTTCCTGTACCGCGGTGCGCACTGCTTCGCTCGGCCACGCTACAGAGAGAGCTGTGCGCCCACCTACTGCCGGTCACTCCATCCTAGCGCCCCCCGGGCCTGTGCGCCCTCAGGCAGTCGCTTGTGCCGTCTTATGGACGCGCCGGCCCGGTGTTGGTGTAACATATCCCTGACATGTGCACATGTATCTGTGATTGCATGTATGTGTAATGAAAGAATTGATGTCCATTTATTTCCCCCTTTTTATCTCCTTCCATTTGATGCCATACTATTTACCATCTTTCTTTTCACCAGTACACACAAGCATAGACAGGTGAACAGCACACTCTGAAATAGTGATAATATACAAAATTGATAAAAATGTGGCATGTAGTGATATATATTAAAATATAAATATTTACCCTAGGGTAAATGGTCTTGAGTGGTCTTGAGTGGTCACTGTAAAATAGAACATACACTCTCAAAGGGCAATACACTTGATAAATATAATAAATAAGTGGAAAAAACACACTTAAAAGGATTACACTCACATTTAATTAAGCCCGTTATAAATTGGCTCAAGTTTGAGTGTGATTTCAAGATGTTCCAATTTGATGTCTGGTAGTAGCTTTTCTTCAAAACAAATGGGAAAAAGGCACCATATATAAGATAAAGTAACAATATTTATTTACATCCAATATTAAAATCTTATATTAAAAGTAAACAGGGTGCCACAGTAACAGATGCTACAGCACACAATACATTTTATAGCAGATTGGGTCTTCCTCAGAGTTCTGCACATTGAATACATGTACCTGAGGAAGACGCAGCCTGCACTGAAAAGCGTTGTGCTATGGCATCTGTAAATAAAGATGGTTACTTTATCTTATATAGGGTGTCTTTCTCCTGTTTGTTTTTGAGGAAAAGCTAATACCAGACATCAAATTAGATGTCTAGGCAAGCCCTAGTCTGCTGCTCACGAGAGCTCAATCTCTGGTAGGGGCAAGGAGTCAGCTGCAAGAATGATGGGTTAGCTAGTAGTATGGGCCTATTACATGGAGCTCCACCTGTCCTATGTGCCACTGTCGAATAATATGCATGCATGCACAACACAAAAGTGAGGCCCGCTATCTGACTTCTTTCATAAAAATGACTGGGGACAGTATGGTACATTTGTGTACATTGCACAACAGATGGCACATACAAGAATAATGCTTCATGCATTCGTTGCTTTAATATTTTATTCAAGGAACATGGTTGGCAAAAAAAAAGAAAAAAAGATTCAGATACTTTTGAAAGCATGGGATGGAAGGAATGAACCAGAAGCAAAGCTGCAAGAGACTAACTCGCAGATACATTATCCTATAATTTGAACAATTTACAGTTTTACTGTTTGGGGGTGTAATATATGGTTAATTCTTAACGACACAGGCAGTGCAGAAATGAAAAATGCAAGCTAAGTCTGAATGTATATACAACCCAGGTGATGCCAAGATCATCTCCATAGCCTTATTGGTAGTGTTTTCTCATCTCCTGCCACCCAGCAAACCAGGTCACATTCAGGTATTCCAGATGGCAGGATGTAGTTCTCAGCTGGTTTCCAAATCACATTTTTGACAGATAAGAGACAATGATTAACAACTCAGTTCTGTTGCCTAATGTACATTTACAGTCCATAGGATAAGAACCACCAAAAAAAAAATGCTTAAGGATAAAAAAAAAAAAAAAAATGAACTAAATTTGACCTTACAAATCTCAGTCAGGTCACTGCTGAAAATGCTCATTTTAGTGGTAAAAGTACACGATTATCATTTGCCCATAAGCTGTCTGCAGCAGATTTTATGGAATGCTGTAGGCAAAAACTAAGTCAATTAAACAGATCTCAGTGCTGTCATATAAGCTATACCAAAATTCTCTTGAATGTTAAAAAATATAAAATACCAGAATCTAGCTGAATTTAAGCAATTTCCTATTTGATATTTGTGGGAAAAACTCATTTTCATTATTTACATGCACTTATTCCCTTAGTCACTATATGGTGGGGACTGTGACAAGCCTACTGCCCACAGACTATGAGCCCTGCAGGGAAACCTGTAAAAGACTATATAACTGGCTTGTTTCATTAACCGAACCGCCGCATGAACTATGGACCACAAGGGCCCTTGTTAAGTCTAATGGATACATTGTAACGATCCTAACCGCAGTGTTCTAATGGTTCGTCTGGGTGGCCGCTGTCCTTGCATGAACACGTGTTGGCGGCCAGTTTGTTCACACGAACGCAGGCAGCGGTGTTTGGTCGTCGATTTCCTGGAACTGAAAACGGACACTGAAACTCCCGAACACCGCTGGACTTCCATGATCGCTGTTCGGTGGGATCGTTCGTCTGGATGAAGGGAACAAGCTCCATGGTATGGCAATGGATTCTGTTCGGTAGTTTGTTCTCTTTTAAACAACCGAACTTGATCGACCACTACCACTTTTTCCCTGGAACAATTTTGGGCAGGATCCTCTTGTGCGGTCGGTCAAATTATGACTTCCATGGAAATCCCGAACCCCTGAAACGATCTGGGTGATTTTTGGTTATGTTAGTCACCCAGATCAGGGCTATCAAGGGATAAAACTTTTGTGGGGTTTTCATGTAGTTTAAACTTTTGGGGTGTCTGTGAAATGTGTGTTTTTTGTGCCTGGAGATAATTGAGTTTTGTACAGTTCCTGACTTAATTATCTCCTAGGCATAGGGAAAGTATTATCCTGTTTTGTGTGGGAGTGTCATGGGCGTGCTTGTCTGTTTCAAAAATGTATAAAAGCAGGCCATCTGGCAAGAGTAAAACATTCCAGCTTGTACTCCAAGAACTATGTGTCGTCTGGTTACTGGGAGGGGAAAAGGGCTAATCACTCATCACTGTTCCAGTGTGGAGGATTCAATGAGTAAAGTCCTTGAAAATTAACCCCAACATGACATACCATTTGAAAAAGTAGATAAACCAGGGTATTCAAAATGGGGTATGTTCAGTCTTTTGTAGTAGCCACTTAGCCACGAATGCTTGCCAAAGTTAGTGTTCATATTTGTTTTTTGCATTTTTTGGACAAAAAAACTGCACTTTTACTGGTGATTACATTGCCGTGATAGGTTTTACTGTTTTAAACACTCATCTTTGTGTTCAGCGAAGTCTCCCGAGTATAAAAATACTCCCCATGTACAGATTTTATGGTGTTTTGGAAAGTTACGGGGTTAAATATAGGGCTTGCCAATTAAAGTTTTTGGACTGTCTGCCTGGGTTGTCAGGCAGGTCCCTCAAACTATAATTAATAAAATCAAATAATTATGTAGTTAACCCCTTAAGGACACATGACATGTGTGACATGTCATGATTCCCTTTTATTCCAGAAGTTTGGGCTTTAAGGGGTGTTATATATATATATATATATATATATATATATATATATAGAATGTGTGTGTGTATGTATATATAGATCGGTATAAAAATAAAATGTTTTCTTTTTAATTTATATTATATATATATACACACACACACAATACATGTGTATAATATATATATTTATATATACACATACACACACACACACACACACACATACACTTAATACAATGCTAAACAAAAAACCTTTATTTTCCCACAGAAATCACAAATCTGCAGTGAAGTTACTACTACAAAGGATTCTGGGTGAACATATGCAATGTAGTTTAACAAAGAATCACATTTTTGCCTCATTCCATTTTAAACATGGATTCCTTTGAGTCTGTGTTTGCTTTATACAACAGCTTTAAAACACAACTTTTTTATGCAAAAATATGCAAAGCCAGTAAAGTTGTTTCAAAGCTGTTGTATACAGCAAACAGACTCAAAGGATCTCGTTCGCCTGCGGGGGATCGCCAGCGATCAGGTAAGTCCCGATCTACTAAATTACGTACCAGGTATGTCCGCGGTCATTAAAGACCATTTTTTGATGGACATACCTGGTACATCACCGGTCACTGAGGGGTTAAACACAGTAACAAATGTTGCAAAAGGAGAAACTTTGGAGCAGTATTTTTTGCAGCTACATCATTTATATAATTGTGCAACATTTGTTACAGTGTAGTGAAGGTGGTACACTGTATCTATTTGAGTTATCACTTACTTTCACGCTAACATTTGTATCTTTTTACAATTTTAAGTTTTCACAATATTAAGTTACACTTGGTGTATCAGGAACTACATTTATGATAACCTGAGACACAACAGACAAAAAGAGAATGAACATAGGAAATATAAGCATCACAATCTGTCTTATCTAACACTAGATTCTCTCTTATAGCCTGGGCTCCATACAGCATTTCAACAGCTACTCAGTACCAAACCCTGCAGGAACAGTTTTAAGTCCCCCCCCCCCTTTGCTCCTCCCTCTCGCAAACACACATGGACCGTACCTTCCTTACCCTACAGGCCTTCTCCCCAGCTACAGAACAGGAGGTGTCTTTGCTTTGCTTCTCCTCTCGTCCCACCACCTTCCCACCTTATCAGATCTCTCTCCCCTTGTCTTGTACCATCCTTAACAAACATCATAAACTGCCCTCTTTCATCTGGTGTTGTCCCTGCTCCCTTTAAGCATGCTACGGTCGGATCCATCCTAAAAAAGCCATCCCTAGACCCATCATCTTCCCCTTCCAACTATCATTCCATATCCCTGCTTCCTTTTTCCTCAAAACTTAGAGAAATACTTGTCATTTGACTAACTTACTAAATTCCAACTCCCTCCTCGATCCTCTTTAATTTGGCTTTCGCCCCCTCAACTCTACTGAGACTGCTCTTATTAAAGTTACAAATGACCTAATCACAGCTAAATACAAAGGCCACTACTCCATACTATTTTTTCTTGTCCTCTCAGTTGCCTGACACTGTTGATCATGTCCTCCCCTCCTCCAAACTCTTCAATCCCTCGGCCTATGTAACACTGTCCCCGCGTGGTTCTCCTCCTATCTCTCCCAACATTCGTTCAGTGTCTCCTTTTGCAATGACACCTTCTCCTCTCGCCCTATCTTGATTGGAGTCCCTTAAGAACCTGTTCTTGGTCCCCTCCTGTTCTCTCTTTATACTGCCTCTTTTGGCAAACTCATTAACTCCTTTGGATTCCGCTACCATCTGTACGCTGATGACACCCAGATATATCTCTCTTGCCCTGATCTCCCCCCCCCCGCGGTCCTACAACGTGTCACTGCTTGCCTTTCTTCAATCCCTGATTGGATGTCCTGCTTTTTGAAACTCAATTTCTCTAAAACCGTGCTGATCCTACTCCTTCGCTCTCCCTGCAAGTTGATGGTGCTTGCATCAGTCCATCCTTTCAAGCTTGTTGTATTGGTGTTATCTTTGATCCTGGCTTCACCTTTGCCCCATATATCCAGTATGTTGTTAAAACTGGTCGATTCCACCTTAAAAATATCACCCGCATCCGCCCATTTCTAACGCAAGATGCTGCCAAGAAGCTTGTTCATGCTCTGGTAATCTCTTGCATGGATTACTGTAATTCTCTCCTAGTTGGTCTCCTCAAAAGCCGAACTGCCCCGCTACAATCGATAATGAATGCTGCCGCTAGGCTGATCTTTCTTACCCGTCGTTCCTCTCATACCTTGCCCCTCTGTTGATCCTTACACTGGCTTCCTGTATCATATAGGTGTCAAAATACTAACTCTTACCTATAAAGCTCTAACTAACTTTAGCCCCTCTTACATTTCTTCCCTGATTCATAGATATGCCCCTTCTCGGTCTCTCCGCTCTGCCAGTGGCCTTGCAGGACTTCTCGCGGATGGCTCCCTTCTTTTGGAGCAGCCTGCCTAACTCTCTCCTAGTCTTCAATTGTTTAAGAAGTCCCTTAAAACACATCTGTTCAGAAATTAATTGGCGCTATATAAATACCAATAATAATAATAATAATAATAATAATAATAATAATAATAATAATAATAATAATAATAACAATGATGATACAGAGCATTGCTGTTCCGTACATACTAACACTGTGTATTACTATGTAAACTGCACTCTCAATCTCATACCAATACCATCAGATCAAACAAGCTGAGTGGGTAGTAAACTGCTTCTGATGGAACAGAGATTCTAGTTTCATTTATTTCTCAAAATAAACAAAGAAGAAAACAAAATATTCACCCCCTACCCCCTACCCCCCCCCCAAAAAAAAAAAAAATGTGAACCTTAATTTTCTTTCACAAAACAAGGTAATAAATAATCAAATGCAAAGCCACACACATTCATTATTTTTTCTTCCCACCATTCCTTTCACTATAAATGTGGTAAACTATTGAACGGAAATGGCTGACCTTATTTTGTCTGACTGTTTTTTATAAAGTGAATTATTGATTAAAACATTTCAGACCTGGCTGAGCACTGCGGCAATGATTGCTGCTTGGAAATGGACTTTTTCCAACTTACTGAGAGTTTCATTGTGTCTCTATAAAATATTTAGCAACAGGTATTTTACAAAAAAAAACAAAAACATAAAAATATGTTTGCTTTTACAAATATCTATATGTTTATAGTGACTATACTTAAAATCAAAGAGTGTATTTTTTTCACATTAGCTACTATAATAATAAAAATATAAAGTTACACTTACAAATTGTCGAAGTGGAACACAATTATACCAAGTATATGTATATAAAAACTATATTCTTAGAAGATGCCTACATTTCTGGTGATACTTCTACAGCAGACTCATTCAGATAGAAGATGGTGTTTGCTGGGCCCACTCTTCACTATACTGCAGCTGTCAGCCTGCACAATGCCACTAGACCACAAGGGAATGTAATGTGCCTCTTTCATGACCACAGGAAAGACGCAGGGCACCCACACACACACTGCATTGACTATACACACCTTCTGCATCCACTATATATATATATATATACACACACACACACACACTGCTAGACACCCAAACACACACATAATCTCACTGCATCCACTATACACACACTTCATCCACTATATATACAATAAATCCACTACACACACAATCTGCATTCACTCTACGTCAGGCTTCCCCAAACTCCGGCCCTCCAGGTGTTGCTGAAGTTGGCTGGAGTTTGGGGAAGCCTGCTCTACGTACACTGCATCCACTCTATACAGAAAAAGTAAGTTGGATTCCCAAACTGGGAAGCAACTAGTGGTGTGTCCTGGGGCGACCAAATTAGGGGTTAACCCTTACAAAATTGTATAAATAGAAAAGCAGACCTGGTGGGTCAAGGAGAATAGGGCGCCCCCTAGTGAGTATCTGTACATATATACACGGAATAAAATATAACTTTTAATAGTTGCTGCATAAAAAATGCTAATGGTAGGGACCCAGATACAAAACAAAAATAATAATGATTACAAAAAAAGTGAACACAATACACCAGTTAACAGAAACAAAACAAAAAGAAAATAGTATGGGAGGATATCAATCGCTGTGAGAGCGTTCAGGATGGGGATGAAGTATCCTAAGGTGATAACCTAAGGGTTACAGGGCGAATGAAACGCTCCCCCAAACCTACTAAATGTCTCACGGATACACTAGTTACTCTCTGTTGAATCGTGTTGTTCACCCTTCGTTGATCATGGTAAACTATAATTTGTCCATGAAAAAAGGGAACTTGGCAACAAAAAATGGTAACATAAGAGATAAGTGTATCATATAGTAAGTCCTATACTGGATGATGCCAGTGTATCGAAAAAATGATACAGTTATGAGAGCAATACCACTGGGGTTGTGGGAACGGATTCAGTGAGGAGAGAGCAGCCACAATTGTGCAAACAGCGCTGGAAGGCCTTGACTAACAGCCGTGCAGTTGTGTCTTTGAAAAAATTACTCAATAACCCCTCAACCGTCCCCCCATCGTCACCCCTCTGTCTGGAGATGATACAAATAATGAGAAAATGGCTACGGGAACAAGGCTCGGTGTGCAGAGAGCACTCAATGGTTTGGCTTGCAGTGCTATGGTAGACCAGGTTAAAACTAGCCGACCTGCTGGATCTTAGGACTAGTAATCACCACTCGCTCAATGCACCACCCTCAGTCCCCCTGTCGCCACCCCTCTTTGTCGAGAGAAAAACCTCTGTATCTCTATAAAAGACCTAATCAGTATTGCTTAGCACAACTTGCTAACTAATCATCCATACGAATAGACTTATCACATATCCTCCCTAACTGCCTGCCTGACACGTGTTTCGGCGCCAATGCTAGCGCCTTCTTCTTCTGTTTAGCCTCAGAAGAAGGCGCTAGCATTGGCGCCGAAACACGTGTCAGGCAGGCAGTTAGGGAGGATATGTGATAAGTCTATTCGTATGGATGATTAGTTAGCAAGTTGTGCTAAGCAATACTGATTAGGTCTTTTATAGAGATACAGAGGTTTTTCTCTCGACAAAGAGGGGTGGCGACAGGGGGACTGAGGGTGGTGCATTGAGCGAGTGGTGATTACTAGTCCTAAGATCCAGCAGGTCGGCTAGTTTTAACCTGGTCTACCATAGCACTGCAAGCCAAACCATTGAGTGCTCTCTGCACACCGAGCCTTGTTCCCGTAGCCATTTTCTCATTATTTGTATCATCTCCAGACAGAGGGGTGACGATGGGGGGACGGTTGAGGGGTTATGGAGTAATTTTTTCAAAGACACAACTGCACGGCTGTTAGTCAAGGCCTTCCAGCGCTGTTTGCACAATTGTGGCTGCTCTCTCCTCACTGAATCCGTTCCAACAACCCCAGTGGTATTGCTCTCATAACTGTATCATTTTTTCGATACACTGGCATCATCCAGTATAGGCCTTACTATATGATACACTTATCTCTTATGTTACCATTTTTTGTTGCCAAGTTCCCTTTTTTCATGGACAAATTATAGTTTACCATGATCAACGAAGGGTGAACAACACGATTCAACAGAGAGTAACTAGTGTATCCGTGAGACATTTAGTAGGTTTGGGGGAGCGTTTCATTCGCCCTGTAACCCTTAGGTTATCACCTTAGGATACTTCATCCCCATCCTGAACGCTCTCACAGCGATTGATATCCTCCCATACTATTTTCTTTTTGTTTTGTTTCTGTTAACTGGTGTATTGTGTTCACTTTTTTTGTAATCATTATTATTTTTGTTTTGTATCTGGGTCCCTACCATTAGCATTTTTTATGCAGCAACTATTAAAAGTTATATTTTATTCCGTGTATATATGTACAGATACTCACTAGGGGGCGCCCTATTCTCCTTGACCCACCAGGTCTGCTTTTCTATCCACTCTATACACACACACACATACCACCCTTTTGGGTGGACTTGGATGGACCATCTAAGGGCCACAAAATTTCTGATAACAGCCCCTGATCTAGCTAGTTAAATGAGCAACATGTATGTAAGCTAACATGATACAATACTGCTTCCTCAGACAAATGCAACGTGTCAAAAACATCACTGTTAGTATTAATAATTCAATCACATTTTTGCTCAATCAAGTACAGAATGTCCTACACAATTTACTTTTTATATGATAATGGTCCTAGGTAGTTGGAATCCTTATTTGCTTTCCAAAAGCCCATTTGGAATCTTCGGTATCCTATTATGTAATATCAGTTTCTGAACGTTTATACTGTTATTCAGTTTGTCTTTGTAACCTTAAAATGCCCGTATGTATCATAGGATGACTGTTTCTCTGAACCTATAAAGTGATCTTGAGTAATAGGCCAAATGTCTGGGGGCTCAAATCTCATTAATCGGCTAAAATGCTAGTGTTGGACATGCATCGCCTACCCAATGGATAGAACTCCTAAGTTTCCTAAACCGAATGAGCTTCACAATTTATTGTAGAGATAGGAGTCAAACCTTAACCATCTTTTTGATGATTCTATGTGTGGGCAAGTGTGGAGCAGGAGAAGTACTGTAGGAAGATCAGTAGATCTCAAGTATCATAACCAACTGTTCAAAATAACGTAATGATGCTACCTGTAGGAAGTGCTAGATTGCATATTCATATATTTAAAACCATCAAGATGCTTTTTATAACTCACTTATGGAATTCACTAAAATAAATAAAAATAAACTATATAGAAAACAACTTTCCTAACATGACAGTAACCAATTCATCTGCATATATTTTTAAGTACATTTATCCAATTGGCTATTCAATAGTACCTTTTTTCTTCTGTGTTTTTGGCATTGAGTATCTTGTTGGAAAGCTAGTTCTCATAACATTTGCTAAGTATCAAGTAGCCTGTTCATAACGATCAGTCAATTAACCGTTATTATGATTTACTGATATTCTGGCAGCCAGTAAGTCTTCATACATCAACAGTGTGTACTCCATAATTATTACTCTTAGCCATTTCATCCTTTTGTAGAATTCCCACTGAAATGAACTAAACTTTCGGAGGATACTTAGATCTTCAAATTAACAAGGAATCTGGGACCCTACAGACATGCTACAAAATGTTTGTTTACTCTAACAAACCTTGCTGCATACATATATACATTTTCAAATGTTGCCAAATTATTTAGTGGCTCTCCTGGTAGTAAGGTACATTTCCTTATAGGATGACATTTTTTTATCTATTCTAAATATATATTTATTGATGTTTTTTATTTAACATGTCACAGTGGCACGTGTGCAGTGTCAAATGTAATAATTAAGTATTTCAAAGCTTCACTTGTGAGTTTTAGAATGTTTGTAGAACAAGTGGAAACATATCTTCAAATGGGGGATCCTCCGACAGATAGTACGCCAACTGAAACACAAAATAAATGATGTTCTGACTACTACATAAAGTCAAGACATTCACATAAACGAGTGACTGACCAATAAGAACGAGAGGATTAGCATATGGAAAGAGCAGTTAATCCTGTTGACCCCACAAAACAGTTTGCAGAGAGATCACACCTGTTCTAGAATGGTAAATGTCAAGAATACTGCAGTGAGGATCTCATTCACTTATAAAAAGGGCCTTAAGTTAAAATTCGAGCTACTGTTCAAGCAACTGTTCCAAAATAAAACACAAAAAAAAATTGTCAGTATAAAGTTAAAGAAATGGAGAACCAGGAGTCATTTTGTTAGCGGCACTTTGATATGTAAAATAATTATTTACAGCATAGAATTAAAAGGCAAAAGAAAAAAACTATACCCCCCACCTTCCAGAAAAAGGCCAATTACTTTGGCAAACATGATATGACTATAATTTTGACACATGGAAAAGGACAGTTGTGGCCATCTCTGGGTTAATTCTTCTGAATTAACATACATGCTTTTAAAACATGTTAAAAGCTGAATAGCTGCCATTTGCAAATGTAAAAAAATATGACACCCTTGTCTATGTTGATATTTAAAATCTTATCCAATTGAGTTCAAGAGTATAGTATTTTAATCCTATTTACAGTGGGGCTTTCCAGTGCAAATTACAATATGATTAAAGCAACCTAACAACATTTTGTTGCCAGGAGTGTTCTGGCATCTGCCCAATGTAAATAGTTAAACCAAGGTTTCCCAGAAGGAAATTGCCCGCGGCATAACACTGGCTCTGCCAGCCTGCCTTCTTCCCATAGTGTATCTTTCTGCCATTTCTTCCCCAGGTACAATACACACGCAACCATAGGATTGGCGGAGATCATCAAGTCTGATGATGTCAGCCAAAGAGGCAAATCAGGGACGGGGCCAGTTCTCGACAGAAATGCGTGGCGCTGGAAATAAGGTACGTTTTTACTTTTCCTAAGGTGAATATAGGGGGGAGGTGTGGCACCTAAATGGTGGCTTTAACAATGTAGGTTCTGGAATACAAAATTTGTGTTCCTGACCCTATAGTATTCCTTTAAATTTGAAATTCACTTTGAATTCCCTACAATTCTCATTGTAGTAAATGATCTTGTAACATAAAAAAGCTTTGATTTTCATATAAAAAGTGCAAATGGCTCATAAATAATAAATGCTGGCAAATAATGTTACTGTAGAGCTTTTGTTCAAAAATAGCAAACTAAAATCAGGAAGCTAATCGGGTAACTCCTACAAAACTACCCAAGTAAGATTCCCTTCTAGGCAAGAATTATGCAGCGGTTTCACAATAAATATCTCAAAAGTATCGGTTTTCATATTACACAACAACATTAAACAAACAAACAAACTGTACCCTAATTAGACGACTGATAGCAATTATTCTGGTTTGTACCACAGATGATCAAGAATTGACATAAATCAATTCATTATTCGCTGAAGAGGGCATATTTGCAATTTGTAAAAGAAAAACAACAACAAAAAAACAACAACAATAGACTGAATAAAATAATTAGCTATGGGTGTATTTCAGCGCTAGATACATGGGATCACTTAGTGTTTTTAAAGTAACCCCTGTCATTGAAATTTGGCATGTTCACTTGCAACGAAATTCACACTGCAGCTTAGCATATTTACGCAACATGTCCATTACACTAGCAAAACATATCTACAGGAAATCTGACATTTCTGCTGAAGCACACCTTTATCATCAATGCATTTAATTAATTTTGAATGCCCTCAATTCAGAGTAACACAAATAATCTGGATTTATGTGGGGCATTCAGACTGCAGAATCAGAACACTGTTTACAAGATTTAGCAATGTCTGGATTTAGGAATGCAGTCTCTCAAATACCCAGAACCTAGCCCTGAATTGACGTCCAGATTCAAACAAATGACTTGAATCCGGGGATGTTAAAGAAAGGGAGCAGAGTTGGTAAGGGAATGTGTGAGATCAGAAACAGGAGAGATAATAAAAAAAAATGCCAAATTAGTACCCAACTGTTTACCCTGCTCACTCGCTCACGCACGCACTAAAAAAAGCAGGAGTTTGTTTTTATTTGTGTAAACTTATGCCTCGTTTTCACTGAGCGGATCGGTTCGGTATGGTTCGCTATTTTGGGTGTTTCCATTATGAAAGTGGTCCATATAAGCGAACTGTACCGATCCATTCAGGGTCCTGCTTCAGATGTAGGGCCATAGGAAATGGAACGGTTCGGTTAGGGTGGAGCTACTATACAATCCATTGATTGGTGGACAGGAAGAGCATTTTTTCTAAACCCTGCATGGCCCCTGAAGGTCTGACGTGCAGTGGAAACACTCACCAGAATGGGCTGGACCATTCTAAACCTTCCAAACTGTACCGACCTGAACGGATCCGCTCAGTGGAAACGAGGCATTAGTGAAATAATGTTTGCATTTCACCTTTATGAAATTATGATAAATGTATCTAATGAAAAGACTAATAATCACAAAAATGTTTATTCACTAAAAAGGAATTGTGCATAATTAATAAATTTGGATATTTGGTCAAAAATGAAATCCTCTTGTCAATCCTCCACAACTCTTGCCTTAAGCAAGGCCCAGTTTCAATGATGATTAGCTTCCCTTCCTTAGAAGATTACTCCTTACAGGTTAGCTTACATATGATTACATGGTTAAGCAATTTAAATTTGTTTACAATAAAAATATTTTTGCTCAATAAGCTCACTCGTTATCCCTTAAGCTTCTATATGGAAAGCACCTTGAAAACACTTATCATGAAAGAAAAGAGAACATAATCAATAAAGCTCCAGGATCAGCAATGCCAGATAATCTATATCAGAGATTAATACACCTGTCCTCCTAAAGCACTGGATTTAAAGTAGATTACGGATTATGCCTACTTGCGCTCAGATATATTTACCAAATGCATACAGGGGCTCATTCACTCAAAAACTGAAGATTAAGAAAAAAATTTCCCAACTGGTTGGTTACACTGCATTTCAGTGTGCATCCCACAGATACAGGTCAGTATAAGGTTTCTCTATTCTCCAGCCACTCATTTGACATTGTATAGGTTGATTTACAGTGAAATCACCACTTGGATGCAAAAGACAATCTCCTTATTTAATACTTAAAGGAATATTCTAAGCAAATCTAAGGGGTATGGTTTCTGTACACTCTGGACAACATCCAACAGTTTTATATACTGAAACTACTCAAACTGGTGACCTGCCTTAAGGCCACTCACCATCAAGCAGAAAAAAACAACACTTCTAATACACAAGTGGAAATACCAATGCATATGAATGCAGCAAGGCTGGCATGGTGTCTGTGGTGAGAAGTAGGTTCCCAGCTTTTGCCAAACTACTTTTATATGGTTAATGGTTGGACATGAAGCCTATGGACAAATTGGGTGTCACCTGACTAAGAATACTAGTAGATGCACTATAAAACAGTTCATTTTGGGTAAATTTAGTTTGAAGATTCATATCATAAAAGAAATAAAGTACAGGTAACTTATAGTAGGGCAATTGAAAATATACCTAACAAACTCCTAACATTTTCAAGGCTCATCAGGAAAATAAATGTGGTACTTTCACACCTTTACTCTAACTCCACTTTATGTTTTTGTTTGATATTTCAGCCTACCTTTTATTTCTCTCACAGCAAGTTATTCTAGCATGTACAATGCTAATAATACCAACCCATATCTTAGATGCTATCTGACCATAAGCAGGGTTTCTTCCAAGTCACATATTAAGACCTATTTCATGTCACCAGGGGGAAACTTTACTTTTGAAATATAGCGTCACTTAGCGTAGCATGTCTTTTCTGTAACCATATTTGTAGAGTTGTTTTGCCTCTATAATTGCTAGTTTCCACCTCGCTCCATAGTTAGACTAGTGTGCCTCTTAGAGAAATATCAATTAACTGGCAAGGTGGTTATGCTAAACAACTTGGAGGTCTGTGCCTACTAGGCCTTGCAGTAATGTATTGTGAGGGATAAACTTGGGAGATTGGAGATCAATAGCTCCTTTCTGTCTAGAAATCGGTACTAAATGCACAAAAAAGCTGACTGCTGTCTTTATTAGATCCTTAATAGCAATAGTTTGCCGATAAAACAGTCTCCCTTTGTTGTAGCTATAGCCTGACCAATAAATCAATGATGTCGGTGGCTAAGGTCTGGTTACCAAAAAGCTAACAAAAAGATCCCCATAAGGTACATTGGCAGCAATAAAAAATCATAGGATAAGGAGTTATAATACTGGTTAAATACAGTGTTGCAATGATCAAAAAGTGATCAGCTAAAAGTAATTCCTTCCTTCCTAATTCTGTTTGGGAGGTATAGATTGGAGACCAGTTCCCATAATATTTGTATAGCGACTTGTAACCCACTCTTCTGGTATCTTGTCTAACCGAGAGCCTGTACAACAGTCCCTAATAATCTCCCAACACCTTCGAGGGTGTTCTAATCTGTTACTGACTCTAAAATAGAGCAAAATGCTGCCTAATGTGCCATCACAATCGCTGCAAGGACATCACTGTGAAAGTAGAAAAAGATTACATTAACCAGTGAGGGTCTAAATACCCATAGTGTGCAAAACAAGTGGTGAGGTGAGAAAAATAAATAATAAGGCTAACGCCCGACGCGCGTTTCGGTGTAATGCAATGCAATGTAAAGAATGCACATAGTGGAGACCCTACAGTCTTGAAATTTCAGGGAATTGAACTGATTAAACAGGATCAAAGGAAGGGAAACTGGGACCAACAAATTAGAAAAAGGGAGTGTTACTGGATTTACCGGTTGAAAACCCTGTCCCCCAATGGACTGAATGAAGGGTTCACATACACTCCCTTTATAACATAATCTCTATCCATAACGACTGACAACTTGATGAATATATGGAACATATATTCTTTCCAACACTGTAAATAATTCACTGTAAATAAATTAGTTAACCACTCAGCACATACAGATATTTCCTTTACCTGTGCCCAATCCTTTTCTCTGTGCAGCATCATCCTTGTACATCACTTACATAAATGAACCTCTGATCTATACCTATATAAATATTCTTTGTACTATATCCCCCATAGAGGATGACATCCGTTGAGGATTACCATAATTACTCAACGTACACAAATCCTCTAGGGAAATATCGGTTTTCAACACTTTGAAGTGGAAGACATTAGAATGTGACACTATAAGTTAATTATAAAACATAGCAATCAACATCCATACGAAGTCTACCACCCCTACTGATAAGTCGAGAATATATAGCAAATGGATCATGGAGGAAATCTAGTGTATTAAACACATCTAAATATGATGACCAAGGAGCATACCCATTTGAAGACTGGCACTATTCCAACAGGAGCCGTCAATCAAAATCGATGCTCGTCACAGGGTCCCTCCCACTGCTTCCACCCAGTGACAGTCACGTGAGGCAGGGCGTCATTATTGACGTTTGCTATTCAGTCAATCTAACTGTCAAACACACTTCGCCCCGCCTACCAATCCGCCCACGGCTAGTCACGTGGGCGGACAGGGAAACATGACGCTCTGGTCACATGATGCAGGGCGTCATGATTAACGTCACAGGACTCCGGTCATGTGACCGGCCCACGGAGGAAGTACGGACGAAGGTGATTGGACACAGGGGATTTAAAAGTCCCGGCTTTTCCCAGGTGACAAATTCTTAGCCCCTGACGAAGGTGTCTGAGTACACCGAAACGCGCGTCGGGCGTTAGCCTTATTATTTATTTTTCTCACCTCACCACTTGTTTTGCACACTATGGGTATTTAGACCCTCACTGGTTAATGTAATCTTTTTCTACTTTCACAGTGATGTCCTTGCAGCGATTGTGATGGCACATTAGGCAGCATTTTGCTCTATTTTAGAGTCAGTAACAGATTAGAACACCCTCGAAGGTGTTGGGAGATTATTAGGGACTGTTGTACAGGCTCTCGGTTAGACAAGATACCAGAAGAGTGGGTTACAAGTCGCTATACAAATATTATGGGAACTGGTCTCCAATCTATACCTCCCAAACAGAATTAGGAAGGAAGGAATTACTTTTAGCTGATCACTTTTTGATCATTGCAACACTGTATTTAACCAGTATTATAACTCCTTATCCTATGATTTTTTATTGCTGCCAATGTACCTTATGGGGATCTTTTTGTTAGCTTTTTGGTAACCAGACCTTAGCCACCGACATCATTGATTTATTGGTCAGGCTATAGCTACAACAAAGGGAGACTGTTTTATCGGCAAACTATTGCTATTAAGGATCTAATAAAGACAGCAGTCAGCTTTTTTGTGCATTTAGTACCGATTTCTAGACAGAAAGGAGCTATTGATCTCCAATCTCCCAAGTTTATCCCTCACAATACATTACTGCAAGGCCTAGTAGGCACAGACCTCCAAGTTGTTTAGCATAACCACCTTGCCAGTTAATTGATATTTCTCAATCTTTACATTTAACCGGGTACATGCCCTTTGGTGGCACTGGCAACACCCACTGACCATTACCTTTTGCCTGTCAACACCCCAAATCCTCTTCCGTATGGCTTACTGCAGAGGACTGGGGATTACCAGGCAAACTATTTATGTTTAAATTAGTGTGCCTCTTAGTTTGATACTTCATTTAATGTTTCTTTTATCTTCTGCGTGAATTTCAAGATGAAGGAAAAAAGAAAGTGCAGTATATTATAGGACATACTGTCTGCCTATATTATATGACATTTCTTGATCTGCCTACATTTCTTACGGTTGTTCATATGCCTATGAAATGTCACAGTTTTTCTGACTCTAATGCACGCCATAAATAACGAATGTAAATTAAAAAAAACAAGACGAGATGCAGCCCATTTTCTAAGAGAAATTGGAAAATACTAAATGGCAACTGCAACATTTTGAGTGGGAACTCCTCCATAAAGTACAGCAATGTCTGCACATACTGCCACCTCCCAAGAATTTGAATTAAGCGATATCCTTCAAAACATACTGTGCAAGCACGATTTAGCAAAAATTTTACCAAAATTGGACATTTCCATCCTTCTAATGTAAACTGGGTAGCCTAGTTGTGACAGAAACTGAACAAACAAATTACCCTTTTACAATCTTGCAAAATACCTATTATAATAGAAGAAGGAGACAATATGGAATCTGCAAAGACCCAGATAATCTATACTCCTCGGTAGAATCATCATTTAACACTATACTAAAATGGGCCCTGGACATCCTGGACCACCCTGAACAAAAAAGGTGCACACAAAAGATACACGTACATCAGATACTCAAACCCACTCGGGTGCTACTCAACCATCTCCTGACCATAGCCAACCAGTTGATACTAATAAACTAGAACCCCCCCCCTCCAATCCGTGAATGGATCCAAAGAGTGGAGTATAGTAGGGTCATGGAGGAATTAAATTTCTCCTTATCGCACTCATAGCACCACTATACAAAAAGCTGTAAACCATGGCTAGGTTATTTACGATGCATGTACAATTATAATCTGCACGGTCTATTATTATACCCTTAAGGAGGAATTTTTAAGACTTGCCAGAGATATGGAATCTGTAATATTTAAGAGTAACCCCGTACATATAATTCCAGATCTTTTCTAGTCAACATAATATAATGCAGGGATTACCCTTTGTTTTGATAGTCATAAGAGTGCTACCTATTCCTTTGATATACTCCTTTCTCCAATATATGGTCTGTCTGTCTGAAAGTCCTTGCTGAAAACTGGCACACAATGTCTTCTCCATGGTCTTTGCTACTCTCCCCCAGAGGGTTAAATGGAAGAGTCTTGATAAAGTCCCGTGGGTGGGACGAAACGCGTAGATGTGGCTGTAGTTTACTTCTGGACCTG
This sequence comes from Pelobates fuscus, assembly GCF_036172605.1. Taxonomy (NCBI): domain Eukaryota; kingdom Metazoa; phylum Chordata; class Amphibia; order Anura; family Pelobatidae; genus Pelobates; species Pelobates fuscus. Next base: position 173,754,831 of record NC_086322.1, read on the forward strand.
CTGTTTTTCCCGGCTGCCGACTTTTTATTTTATTTTATCCTCATTTTTCAGTTATTGTTTTATTTTTATTTATTTATTTTTTTATTTTAATTTTTTTTTTTGTTCAAGAGAGTCCTTTAGTGTATCCTGCTCAGGACCTCTGGAAGGAGGGTTTTTCGGTCCTTGCTGACCGCTGCTTTCTTTGCTCTATACCGCGGTCTTTTGTGAAGGCTCCGACCGCGGTATCAGTCTCCAGCTCGTTTGCATCGCATCAGCTGTACCTGTGGGTGGTCCGTTATATCTACACCGCGGTCTTTATCGAAGATCCCGACCGCGGCATCCTTTATTGCCATCTAACGGAGGTCTGCTACCTCGAACTCTCTGCAATTGTTTACAATTTTCATCACTCAATCTTCATTTAACTTTGTTTTTTTTCCAGTACGGATTCTCATGATATATACCTCGGTGGGGGGCCCACACCGAGGCAGGTATTTAATCAATTTATTATTTTTCATATTACATATTTGAGTGTTTGACTATACTTGTTCACACTTGTTTAATTATTCCAATACTTTATTCTGGTGCACATTTTCGTATATATTGTAACTATTTTGCTTTTTATTGTTGTATCATCTATTAGGCAGCCGGTTGATACTCTTTACACTATGCATAAAATGTATCTATAATATAGAGTTCATTTGTGCATTGTTGTAAACAGTGGGTTCAGGTTTTATTTTTATTATCCTATTATTGTATGTTTTGATTGATTTATTTATATGGATTTATTTTTATAAAGTGATTTTATAGTTATTACTCATAAATAAATTTATTACGCGTTTCATATTGTATTTACTCTGAGCGCACATACTATTTTGACTTTTGAGCTTCCACTCAGTTTCAGACACTTGTTATATGTATGTAGCTGCCCCCCCCCCTTTTTTTAAATAGTTGTGGTTTATCACACCTTGTATCTACTTTTCTGTTAAATGGCAGAATCTCACTTGCAAGAAGATATTGGGCCCCCCAGACTGACAGTGCAAATCACCCAAACTCAGAAAAACCAATAGGCAGTTTAGAATTCTTCATTGTATTGACTGTAAATGGGATATTTATCTGAGATGTAATCAAAATATTCCTATGTGAGAGACCTAGGCATTGCTAGGATGGAGGTTTTGATGCTGACACTCTGGGTGGAGAACACTTCAGTCTCAGATCTCTACAGGTAGTGGATGGGACTGGAAGATAGTAGTGTATTTTTACTCAAAAGATAGAAAGTCACATTTTAGTATATATTAATATAGTGTTCTGCAAGGTTAATGGGAGGGAGGGGGGGTAACTGAGGTTTGCTCTGTTAGTTATGTAGCATGGTGGGATCTCTTTGAATGACTGTGCAGCATTAGTCTGTTTCATGTTATGCTTTCATTTTGAAATCCTGGGAACAGGGCCGGACTGGGGATACAAAGCAGCCCCATAAGTAAGTGCAGATCTGGTTATATATGCAGTGGAGAACCTCAGGCTTTATCAAACTGTTCTAAAACAATCTGAAAAAAATCATGAGCAGTATGCACCGATTAGTAGAGCGATAACCAATGACATGTACAAACACAAGCTCACTCACTAGCAGGCACACACACAAGTTCACTCACTAGCAGACACACACACCTTAATGTAGTTCCTGGTGTCTACAGCCTGTCCCTGCAGGTTTTAAATGTAAACACTGACTTTTCAGAGAAAATGCAGTGTTTACATTTCTTCCGAGTGACACGTCTAGTGACAGTCCCTCAGACGGTCACTAGAGGTGCTTCCTGTGTCAGTGGCACTGAACGTTCCCTATAGAGATACATTGATTCAATGCATCTCTATGGGGAGATGCTTATTGGTGTAGCATTTTGCAGCCAATCCTATGGTAAAACATTGGATTGGCTGAGATCATCAAGCTTGCCATAGAGGCAGGGCCAGTCGAGTAGAGGCCAGCACAGCATGGGGTAAAAAAAGGTGAGTAAAAACACTATTCTCTTGCCAATGGAAAGGGTCTGGTAACCTAAACATCCACACACCATGACACACCCCATGACAGACAGACACACACACACACCATGACAGACAGACACACACACACGACAGACAGACAGACAGACACACACACACACCATCACAGACCTATACACTCACACATTATTGCTACCTGTGGTGTCCAGTGGGCGACCGCTAGGGGATTGTGCAGGCGGGTGGCATGCTGGGTGGTTGTGCAGGGCGCGCGCGCGAATAGGGAGTTGTACTGTCTCTGCTCTGCTCCCCAGCGCGCAGCTTCATTGAGGCCGGAATACAACGTCATATTCTGGCCCCGGTCTCATTAAGTAGCGCGCAAGGGCGGGGAAACAGAGCAGAGACAGCACAGGTCACCCTTTGGCCGCCAGCATACCAGCTGTCTGCCCAGCCCCAGGTGCCGCGGCCCACCGGGAAATTTCCCTCTATCCTGGTGGGCCAGTCCGGCCATGCCTGGGAAGCATAAACAACATTATGTTCATGGGTTGAGAGGAGGAGACATAACAAAGAAAGGACACAACATATCTCTCTTAGTGCAGGGGTTATTGAGTTTTACCATGGGCTCAAGTCCAGGTGTTTATGATACATAGCAACAGTGGAGGCTCCTTCATAGGGGCATTTTGTGACTCTACAGCTGATACCTGACACACATTTATGATATGAGATCATGTAAGGGAGAGCTAAGAAATGGCTAGGAAGATATAGAGAGAGAGACAGAGCATTTTACAGAGACATGTACTAAGTGGGGATCTCTGCATTGCATCTATGTGTAAACAATTACAGTAATCCTGGCTGTGTGGGAGTTTTGAGTATATCCTTATTGTGCCTAGCTCTGTGTGTTATTTCTCTGTATTTTACCACTCCAGCTAGAAGGTTGGCAATTATTAGTAAGAGTTTGGGCTGTGGTAGCTATACAACCATCTATTAGAACATATTCAACTCCATCAACTACATTTTTGTCTCCGTACACAAGATACTTCCCACTTTCTTTTGGTCCTATAAAAAACAAGCTTACCTTATACACTTCTAACCAGAACCAAAGACCTTGGTGAATTAGGTCTACTTAATGTCCATGTTTACTATCTAGCCTCTATGTTAAAAATTTTTGAATGGTCACAGACCGACTCTAAATTATAACTTAAATTGGAAAGCTAATTTTGACAAGTCTCACTTTATACAAGTCTCACTCCCACCTTATTTGATTGCTATTTCCTGTCCTAATATGTGTTATACCCCACCTCCTATAGGCTCGTTTGGGGAGGGTCCTCTTCAACCTATTGTTCCTGTAAGGTTTCTTGTAATTGTCCTATTTATAGTTAAATCCTAATAATATTGGAAAGCGCTACGAAATCTGTTGACGCTATATATATGGAGATGATAATAATAATAATAATAATACAGCAGGGTTGCAGATCTCTTAAAGAACTCATGACCAATCCTCACTATCCCAATATTTCCCCTACACTCATTAACAAAATACAAACATGGATTTTACTGGAACGAACATCTGACTCAAGACCATTTATCCGACTATGCTATTTTGACATAAAAAATATTCCCTTACTCCTCAACCACTTGCTTGTGTTGCCATACCGCAGTAGATTCATTTGTACATCCCTGGCATGGTAAGATTTTAGAAGTGGAGAAGTCATTGACATGGTTACTGGAGTGAAACTACCTTTCCAACTTGAATACTAATTTTTCTACTATACTTCCATTTCATATCTTAAAGGGTTACTGCAACCAAAAACAATATATTTATAAAACACTGTTTTTGGTTATAGTAATCCTTGCAGCCATGCATCCTCTGCCATTGTACTACAGGCCAATCTCCCTGCAGCTCAATCTTCCTCCTTTTTCATCACTTTTTCTTGCCACACATAAATTTCTCAGTAAAGCTGAGGACATGGACGAGGGGCATCAACTGCACAACTTTTGGGTTATTAAACAGTTCTTAAACATTTAACCCTTTAAGGTAAGAAAGTGTCCAGGACACCAAAGCACCATAACAACTTTATTGGGATAAAGTAGTTATTGTGCCCGCATTGTTTATGTCAACAAATGTCAAGATAAAAATTCTGCCATTCATGATTTGCCTAAAAACCCATATAATGTATCTTTACATAACAACACAGACATAACTTTCCCAATATTAAATTGGGGAAGGTTGGTCTTCATTTATGGGGAGACATTTTTTTGTAAATTAATTCCGTTAAGAAAATAATGACTTAAACTTTAATACGGATTAATATGCAGTATTTTGAATGACACTGATCTCTTTTAAAACAATATAGTCAGTTGTGATGTTAATTATAGTGGAAAAGGTACAGTCTTAACCCAACTCTGGTTAAGCAATAATTAACATATAAACACAAATTAACTTGTGTTATAGCTACTTTAAAAATATAGTGACTATTAGCATTTTAGTATAATAACAAAAGCTAATACACAATTTTTCCAAATTTAAAGATGTGTTTTTAAAGTACCTAAAAGGTTTCCATTTTTCTTCACAAGGTGTACTAAAAAGTAAAGTAAGAGTCTTGCCCATTAATGGGGAAGTTCATACACATGGTAGGACTACATACATTAAAATAAAAAAATAAAAAAAAACATTTTCTTTCATCCTTTAGTGAAAGCTCTACACTTACTCACTGTTCAGCATATCTATGAACCTCAGGATACATCAGTAAATGCAGGACTGCTTGAAAACCAAAGTTTCTTAAACAAGTAAATCTACTCGGCAGTCAAACAAGGTCATTTGAAAGGTTCAAAATATTAATTCTCTCAGGCAAACATAAAACCCAGCCTAATAAATTAGCTGCTAGCAAATGCTATTCATCTTCTAATCCAATTTAAAATTTGCAATCGTCACCTGTACAATATAAGTGACTTAAATTTTGTTTAAACAAGAGATTGGATTGCATATTTATACTCGGTAGAGTCAATAAAAATTTTCTTGAGAGATGCTCTGTGTTACAATGCATGGTACATGGCTGAGTAAAAGGTTGGTACAGCTCTAAAGAATGTTATAACCTATGGTTTCCCTAAAATAATGTATTTTAGCCTGGGTATCAGATACACTAGAATATATATATATCTATAATATAAGTACTATATATAGAGTATATATAGCTGCATAGTAAAGTGCAGCTAATAACTATATATATAAGCTTGTTCAGTATGTATCAAGTCAGCTTAGTCCTCTCAGACCTGTGGAATATGGCTGTATAGCAAAGACATGCTGTTAAGATTTGTTTTCTTGTTGCCCTTAAGTATGAAGACTCACATAGTATTTACAAGTCTGGCACATTAGTGTATATAAATGCAATGGGGAAAACATACTAGGTACAGGCCCAGAGAAAAGCTTTGGATTACTTTTTTGTATTTTTATTTTATTTGTCGTGCATAAAGGAATTATAAACATGCCTGAGGTACCCCAACTGCATTCCTCAGGCTGAGCATTACATATTACAGTTGGATATCAGATGAGAATTGCACATTTTTAGAGTATGAGAATAAAGGAGATAATCATGCCAGTATAAAAATATTAAACATGCTTAGATGTCAGGTCACAAGAGCAAGAAGAAGTATGGTAGAAACAGTAATGTGGCATTGGAACTAAGCTACGTGTCACAGCTCAACCACTGGTAACTAGTGGATCTTCGGGCTTAGGTACATATAATAGTGATTGTAAGGGAAAAAGCTAGATAAGGTAAAGGCCATAGATAAGAACGGTGCTGCTTCACTAATATGCATGTCGGACCTGATTAAGCTGACTGACTGGGTGATTAAGTAGCAGTGTAGCCACTGGGTGTTGGTAGGTAGCGGACGGGTAGGGTAGATAACAACTATCAACGCTGAGCACATCATTAATTAAAATTTCCGCCACGGCCCAAAGGGGGGACGGGAGAGTACAGGCCTCGGATGTCCTAAGAAAATGAGAGCCCAGACCCCCTCGTGTTGAGAGATTGCGTTTCTCCTGCCATAGGCTCAACAGGCCGTGAGGTACTGGGGGCAACAACCACAGATAAGCTTAAGTGGGGAGATCTGAAACTCGCTCCAAATGTGCCCAAGAAGTTATGGAGGAGGGTGCCACTATAGCTATGTCAGGATTTGGGTTATGTCACCCTCAAAGTCGCTTTAAAGGCAGATTCAGGCTGGAGCTCAAAGATTTGTGACTTTTCAGTATGGCGTCCATGCCCGGCCCCTTTGATGACTTCTTGTAGAGCTCTGGGTCCTTTCTGTGGTCCAGCACCCAGTGACGTACCAAAAGTCAAACATATCGCTAACCCTGATCAATGTAGTGTAAGTAATAGCCCATGCTGAGGCATTTTAAATGTTCACTTAATATTTTCATCTTCATCTACAGCATAGTGACTCGTTGCCAGCTCTTCCACATTCAAATTCACAAAGAAGTATTCCAGCTCACAGAGTGTCTTTATACACTACTGCAGGAGGTGGATCATTTATGTGAATATGTTGTATCCTCTGGAGTGCGGACCAGTGCAACTTTGCACCCCAAAAAGAATGAGTAAACATACGGAGTATGTGCATGTCCATTTAAAAATTGAAGAGTTCCAAATGGATGAAAGATTGTTTCAGACTGTTTCCCACCAGCGCTATTTTCAAAGCTATTGAGCATCTAAATGATTAATTTTAGTTGGATACTTTGGGTTATGGAGCATCCCTTGGTAGCTCAATTTGATATACTACAAACCAGGAGCCTGAAATACCATATAAAACTCCAAATTAAATATGTTTTAATGCTAGAAAAACCTGTGGCTAGGTTAGATAGGGTCGGGGCTTAAAAGGACACTGTAGTCCCCAAAACAACTTTAGCTTAATTTAGCAGTTTTGGTGTATAGACCATGCCCCTGTAGTTTCACTGCTCAATTATCTGCCATTTAGGAGTTAAGTCACTCTGTTTATGCAGCCATAGTCACACCTCCCTGCATGTGATTTGCACAGCCTGCCTGAACACTTCCTGAAAAGTCATCTTATTTTTACACTTCCTTTATTGCAAATTATGTTGTTTCATTTGGAATTCCTTATCTCCTGTAGTGTTAATAGCTTGCTATAACCTACCCTACAGGAGTCTCCTGTGTGTGATTAACATTTAATTTACACAGCATGAGATAAAAACTAGGGCTGCATAAACAGAAACAAAAGTGATTAACCTCCTAAATGACAGAAAATTAAGCAGTGAGACTGCAGAGACATGAGCTATACAGACAAATTGCTTCATTAAGCTAAAGTTGTTTTGGTGACCATAATGTTCCTTTACTGAAAGGTTTACTACAACCCACAAACTGGTGTAATTCCTTTATGCCAGTAACCCCACCCCTAAAACACACGTAGTTCTTTTAAAGTGGCAGTAATCTTTAAAATCTTTTTTATTTTGTTAAAAACCACGGACAATTTTCCAGTTTAACCGCGAAGTGAAAAGCTGGCATGTATTTTACACTCAGCACCTCTATACACTAATAAATTCCATCCGATCACGCAGTCAGTTAAGCCTTTAAAGTGTCTTAGCATTAAATTAATTATTAAATCATTTTAGATGTTGACATAACTGTGTTTTTTAAGGCTGTATGAGTTGTCACATATTATTTTAAACGGTGTCATGCAATGAGCCACATTGGGCTTGTTTCTTTGCTTGCCGCAATCACCTACCAGTGAGCCAGCAATGTTTAAAATGACTTTCGGTAGTGTAAGCGACTCGTAGCTTTTTCCATGCTACAAAGTGTCACTGTTCGTGCCTGCTAATTAGCATTCCTAGTCTCCTATGTATCTGTACGGGAAATGTTAAAAGTTATGGCAGCTGCTAAACAACACCAGGTTTCCATGCTACATGGTTAAACTACCATCTGGCAGTGTGCAGTTGTTCATTCACTCAACTTTGCACCTGCTTCATCAAGAGGAAAAGACAAGTTAGGAGCTGCAAACATCTCATACATCTTACAGGGAAATAAAAGTGTTTATTCCTTATGTTAGCAATATCACCTCCATAAGAATGGCGTATACAGTTTTCAATAAATATCTGCGGAATGTGTAAAGTGAGATGAATGGAAATACTATGGGATTTACTTACTAAACAGCAAAAAACATATCACAAAAATAGCCAAGTTGTAACTCAGCTGTTAGTACATACTATTATCTCTATGGAAGACGAATCAACTAATGCTCTCAGCCTATAATTGGACGCTTGGCTAAACCTTCCTCATGCTGCAAAGACAGACAGAAGGAGAAACTGGGGGAGAGCTTCAGCAGTGTAGTCCATCGGATGGAACCTAACAGTATAAAAGGTAAAACCCCTGAATATAAGACGACAGAGGGACAGTTCTGCCACCGTAACAACTTAAGTAAGCTTAGGTTCATGGGAGGGTGGGAGGACTTTACAACTCACACTATTTGCTTGTTGGCAAAGCAACCAGGAATTTTCAACACCAGTGGTTCTCTCCACCAATAACTGGTGAACAGACCCATGAATACAAAATACAGCTACTTTAAAGCTCATGGCAACGAGCTGTTTACAGTATTTCATAATTTCACAAAACAAATTTAAGTACTTGATACACATAACATTTGCATAAAAAATTGGGTGGGTTTCTTTTGGTTTGCTGTGGAAAAAGGGGGAAACTCAATGAAATGCTTCCAAACAAAAACTCTCCAATATGCTTTTCCTTGAAATTCTCATCTCATTATACACTTTGACGCAACTGAGCACTCATCAGTGAAAATAAAACCAATTAAACAAAGTAAATATTGCAATATTTAGACGCTATAATACAAAACACAACTAAACACAGGCGGATATATATATATATATTTAATGCCTTCAATATTTTCTTGCCTAGGTGAAACCCATGTACTAAAATATATAGTCCAAAAACTTAGAGGTACACTCACAAGTCTTTTTTTTTTTTCAAAGTTATTCATTTATTCTTAATACATACAAAATATGTCTTTCCCGATCGACGTTTCAACACACACAACACAACACATTTTATTATTAATTTAAAAAAATATGTTCAGAGCATTTTGGATTAAAAGAACACTATTAAATGTTTACGAACAGCATTAAATGTCTACGATAACCACCTTTACCATTTCAGTAATTTGAAGTGGTCATGGTGGTAGGAATCTGGATGTGCAGTGTTTCTGCTTAAAACACTGCACATTCAAAGATATTTGCACATGTGTGCCGTGGGCTAGTTACACAGCCAGCACACGTGACATTTGCAGCCCAGAACTCTGTTCCGGACTGCCAAGTGTCAATTCTGCACATATTTTACATATGTTGTCAGTGTGCTGGCAACAGACATAATTTTCCTGTCTGCAAGAGAAAGAGTGCTATCCTTCCTTTCTGCCTCTCTCAATTAAATAGTTGTTGTTTTTTTCTATTTAAAGTTTCCCTTCTACCCTTCCGTTGATGGCTCAGAGCACTTGCATGCACTCTAAGACAGCGAAACGGCCCAATCAAAGGCTTCTCTATGAGCGCATGTAGAGCGCATGGATGATGTTGGATGTCGGAACTGTGCCTGGCATTGGATGTCAGGTAAGTTTAAAACCTTTCGACAGGTTTTAAGGGGGAGGGTACCTATTCGCAAGGACATTGTAAAACAAACAAATATATAGTTTAAAGGAGGATTGGAGTAACTATTTAAGAGTACAAATCTGTATGTCTTATGCCATTATGTTCCTGTCCCTGCTCACATTTAGATCCCCACTTGAAGCATTAAAATTTAAAAACAATTCAACACTTAATTACTTTTTTCCAGCGACATGGCTCTCCCAACACTGCTCAGCCTCAGCTGATGTCCTTCCCATTGCTCATCATCATGCACATCAATGCTTACCTATGGGACTTCAGAGTCACGTACAGAGTTTTACTCAATCAGTGCAGTGGAAATGCCTCTAGTGGCTGCTTACCTCCCTGCCACCCGCAACATAACGAAGGAGGCATGGCCTCTTCGGCAAGGGTCTAATCCATTGTTACTCAAAGAGGAGCATTGGGGACCTAATGTGCAAGCTTCCCCATAGGAAAGAATTGAAGGAAAGCTTACCTATGGGAATTCTGTGTCACGTGACGTGACTGAGCTTTAATCAGTGAGTGCAGGAGAAGCACTTCTAGTGGCTGTCAACTAGCGGTACACTTAACATTGCAATGTAATCATTACAATTATTTTTTTAAAAGGACAGGGACACTGCAACAAGACTACTTTACGGAGATAAAATGGTCTATGTGAATATAGTGTTCCATCAATGTTGCAATATAAATATATATATATATATATATATATATATATATATATATATATATTTAAACTGTTTTTGATAATTATTTGTTAGGCACTACAGGTGTGAAGCGCACAATGCTAACAAATACACACCACCCAACCATCTTGGAGTTGGTGGGATGTTTAAAAAAAAAAAAGAAATAGGGTCCTGCTTTTAACAGTTGCCTTTCTGAAGACCAGCTTATTTTTTGGGCTGCTGAAGAACACAGTTTAAAATGAGTCACTGTTAATGTACCTGTGAGCATCAGGGAGGCAGGGGATTGGCAGTTTGCCCAGGTGGTAGCTGGAAGAGGGATGCTTTCAGAAAAGGGAATACTCTTAGGTGATGTGAGTGTAAGACAGCAATGCAGTCTGCCAAAAAGCAGATAGACAGCACCCATAACGTCCCTGTACCATAATGACAACAGTAAACCGTAGCAACTCTGGTGCTTATAGTTCACTTTGTAGTTGAAAATTTCAGGGGAGTGCACAAGGGTAGACCAAGCAATTAGAGGCGATCACACTTTCTGATGATAAATTAACTAGGGGAATTTGATTAGCAGGACCTGTCTGCTACTTAGCTTCTTAATTCCTATGGAAGGGTGTACTTCGCTCATGGCTTCTCCCTTTTGACTTTATTTTTGTTAAATAAATCATGAGGTTGCATTTACCTGATTATAAGACCTACTAAGGAAGAGATGGTTGTTATTATGTCCTATACGTAAAATCATAGAATTCGAAAAGGGTACGGTACTTTATTATTTCTATGAATGTATATATACTCCATACAAAAACACGCTTACTTTCAAACACACAAACACTGCTCACAAATACAACTCTGCAAGGATGAGCAAATGGTAGATCCCTTAATGGCAAAATGTCTTTGGACTTGTACGGGAGTTGAAAAGCTACCTTTGGGCCACCCTTTGCCCAGTGGCGGATCCAGAGCCTGATCTCGGGAGGGGCAATTATAGATTATTTAAAGAAATAATCCATGCACAGTAACCACTATGTGTGAGGGGTGCAGTGTGTGTGTGTGAAAGGTTCAGTGTGTGTAAATGTGTATGTTGGGCAGTGTGTGTGTGTGTGTGTGTGTGTGTGGGGGGGGGGGGGGCAGCCTATGTGTGTGTGTGTGGGGGCAGCCTGTGTGTGTGTGTGTGTGTGGGGGCAGTCTGGGTGTGTGTGTGTGTGGGGGGGGGCAGTCTGTGTGTGTGTGTGGGGGCAGTCTATGTGTGTGTGTGGGGGCAGTCTATGTGTGTGTGTGGGGGCAGTCTATGTGTGTGTGTGGGGGCAGTCTATGTGTGTGTGTGGGGGCAGTCTATGTGTGTGTGTGTGGGGGGCAGTGTATGTGTGAGTGGGGGGGCAGTGTATGTGTGTGTGGGGGGCAGTGTATGTGTGTGGGGGGCAGTGTATGTGTGTGTGGGGGGCAGTGTATGTGTGTGGGGGGCAGTGTATGTGTGTGGGGGGCAGTGTGTGTGTGTGGGGGGCAGTGTGTGTGTGTGTGTGTGTGGGGGGCAGTATATAAATGTGTGGTGAGGAGGGTAGGGGGGCTTTTTATATATTTGTTTTAGTACAAATAAATAAATTGATGTCCCTTCTTACCTTTACTGAGGGAAGAGGGAGAACATTTCTCGATCCCTGGTGGTCCGTGGGGAATCCCTGGTGGTCCCAGTGGTGAGAGTGAACTCTAGCCCGCAGCTCCAGGACTTGAGTTCACTCTCACGAGATCCGTGCTCGCGAGAGAAGGACCCATAGGAGCTGCAGGCTGAGCCCCCTCTCTCTCTCTGCCTCCCTCCTCTACCCGCTCCCAGCAATGTGCCTCCGGTCAATGAAGGAACATTGCAGGGCTGGCACTTAGACAGTGCCAGCCCTACATTAGCCGGCAGGGGAAAGCCTCGGGATGGGGGGCCAATTGCCCCTTCCTGGATCTGCCAGTGCTTGTGCACCAGGACCCTCTCTAGCTTCCGCCACTGCTGCTTGAGATACTCTTCCTTTATATAATCACCTTTTCTTTGATGCAAGTGATTATCCAGTCTGTTCCATGGGTGCCAATTTATCTGCTAAAGTTAAGATTTATGCATGAAATGCTGATTATATTTGCATTACTGTAAGGCAAGATCAGCATGATATAATATTGATGCAATACAAATGCCAACAATTAAGGTTTTAGGTTTATACAATTGTATTTACTATTCACTATGATTCCCTCTGTTTCTGAATTGATTCCTAAAAGGAAACTATAGTGCTACAAAGACAAAGTTGTTTTCCGAGCACCATAGAGACCTCTAGTGCTCCCCACCTCCTCGGACGCCAGTCAAATACACATGTGCGGCGAGCAACACAATCACATAAGGACTTCCTTCCCCATAAGTAAGCATTGTATAATGCTTTCCTATGGGGTTTCACCAGATGCTGGATGTCCTCATGCAAAGTGTGAAGATATCCAGTTTCAGGCGACCAAAAGTCACATAACCATCCTGAAATCTGACTAGTGGCTGTCCAATTTTGCAACAAACTAGGAGAAAATTCCACAAAATGGCTTTCAGATATCTCCTTGGATCAGGCAGCTATTACCCCACTAATTAGAAATTATATCCCTGTATGTTATGATTTTGGAAGTATTTATCCAATTGCTGTTTAAACATCTGTATGGACTCTGATAAAACCACCTCTTCAGGCAGAGAATTCCATGTGCTTATAGTTCTTACTGTAAAAAAACCTTTCCTTTGCCTCAGATTAAATCTCCTTTCTTCCAGCCTAAATGCGTGACCTTGTGTCCTATGCATAGCCCTGTTTATGAATAGATTTCCAGATAATGGTTTGAACTGGCCCCGAATATATTTGTATAATGTTATCCATATAGCCTCTGAGGCGCCATTTTTCCAAACTAAAGAGATTTAAAAGTTTTAACCTTTCTTTGTAACTAAAATGCTTCATTCCTTTTATCAATTTTGTAGCTTGTCTCTGCACTTTTTCTAGTGTCATGATATATTTCTTTAGAACAGGTGCCCAAAATTGCACAGCATATTCAAGGTGTGGTCTTACCAGCGATTTAAAAAGAGGCAAAATTATATTTTCATCCCAAGAATTTATGCCCCTATTTCTACATGACAAAACCTTACTGGCCTTAGCAACTGCATATTGCTTCCCAATTTGTTGTCTATAACAATTTCCAAATCTTTCTCGTGTGTGGTTATCCCCTATTCACTGCCATTTAGGGTGTAAGTTGCGTAAGGGTGTAAGTTGTGCATTCTTGACTCCGAAGTGCATAACTTTGCATTTCTCTTCATTAAATTTCATCTGCCATTTTAGTACCCAGTCTCCCAATCTATCTAAATCCATCTGCAACAAAGCAATATCCTGCTCACATTTTATTACTTTACAAAGTTTTGTATCATCTGCAAACACTGAAACGTGGTTTTCAATGCCTATTGCAAGATCATTTATAAATATGTTAAATAGAAGCGGTCCCAAAACAGAACCCTGAGGGACACGACTTACCACTTTTGTCCAGCTTGAAAATTTACCCTTAATGACAACTCATTGTACTCTATCCTTAAGCCAATGTTCTACTCAAGAACAAGAATATTCACATAGACCAATTTATTTTAGCTTGTGGGGAGCAGTATCAAATGCCTTGGCAAAATCCAAGTAGATCACATCCACTGCAACACCCGGATCTATACTTCTATTTGCTTCTTTGTAGAATGCAATCAGGTTAGTTTGGCTTCATAAAACCATGCTGATTATTGCTAATAAAGTTCTTCCCAATGAATTCCTGAATATTATCCCTTAATAGCCCTTCAAATATGTTCCCAGTCACAGAAGTTAAGCTCACAGGTCTATAATTGCCAGGCAAGGATTTTTAACCCTTTTTAAATATAGGAACGACATCTGCCTTCCTCCAATCCTCCGGTACAATACCTGAAACAAAATAATCTTTAAAGATTAAATACAGAGGTTTACTTATTTCCCCACTTAGGTCCTTAAGTACTTGTGGGTAAATACCATCAGGCCCCAGAGCTTTATTTACATTCATTTTCTTTAACTGCTGTAGCACCTTGTCTCGAGTCATCCAATCACAAGTTATCTGCAAGTTTTTTGCAGCAATCATTTGCATATCTATTGCCATGGGATCCTCATTAATATATACTGAAGAAACATAGTTATTTAAAATGTCTGCCTTTTCCTGGTCTTCATTAATTAATAGACCCATTTCTGTTTCCAGTGTACCAACAATTCCATTTTTTGTATTTTTAGAATTGATGTACATGAAAACATTTTGGGTTTGGTTTTGCATTCTTTGGCTATCCATTTCTTATCTCTAGGTTTAGCCATATATATCAAGGGTAAACAGCTACCTTTTCAACCTTCACTACCAACAGAAAACTGAATGCTAAAAGCAAAAGTATCTGTGGGTGTATTCAATACAAACACTTGGCAAACATTGAACATGCCTTCATTGATATTTAGTGTGCAGACCTTCCATCACATGCACAGTATGCAAGTCTGAGTGTGAGACCACTGATTGGTTAAAACGGTCATCATGAGAGATTACTGCAAAAGCATTTGTTATGCATTGTTTACCACACCATTTTAAATGAACAGTTTTGGCCTTTTAAAACTTTCATTTCTTTAGGGGTCTGTAATTATTAGTGATTAATCACTTTTTAATAGGTTAGGTTGGTTTGTTGGCAAATAGTAGCGTAACTCATTGATCCACTTTCCAAACAAAAGCAAAAAAAAAAGTTTTCCCAAAGAAAAGCACGACTTCAATAAAACTATTTTAGTGCCTTTAACTGCTAATTACATTTGACAAGCAAAATCGGGTGGAAAACACGAAGGAAGGGCACTTTAAATCCATACTTCTGGCCGGTCCCAGCATGTGAATGCTAACTCAAGAATTTAATTCTTTTGGGATTTATGTTTTTTAGATAATTAATGTTAAAAACATAACTGTTTGTTTGTTAAAGTATTACAGATACATGTTTATAATATAAAACACATTTGTGTATTTGCTGTTGGTTTAAATTTAAAAGGAACTGCGGGCATGAGAAACAGGAAGATTTAAAGGAACACTCCAAGTACCACAACCACTACATTGCTCTGTAGTGGTTACGTTGACAGGCGTGGCCTTACAACCTCTATTGTAAATAGTCAAACTGTTTTAAAACGGTTTGACTTCTTTCTTGGGGTTTGCGAGGGACAGCTCCCTGTCTTAACTAGGTGCCAGGCAGGATTAAGGCACTCTAAAACATTTTGACTCCTTACAATGGCCGACACTAGGGCACTTCCAGCACCATTATGACTGCAGTGGGTTGTAGTGGTTATGGTGCTTGGAGTGTTCCTTTAAGGTTTTAAGTTATGTTACCATAGGAGGAGAGCCTTTGGCTGAAGCTGGGCCTTTTTCGTGCAGCATTCTGTGCTTGTCCCCTGAATTCCCATTAATTATTTAACTAAAATCATTCCGAAAACTAAAGGAATCTAAGAAGATTAAAAGTAATAAAAATAAAGTAAAAGTCAGTCAGTCCCATCATAAACATTCATATTAACTGGTTCAATTAACGATGAATGAGCAAAAAAGTACAACATGAGAAAAAAATTATTAACACACATGTTACAAGGTCACATTGGTTATGTCCAGGGGCTTATGCTCTGATTTCTTGTGAGTGGCACAGATTAATTGTGAAAAACTCAATTCATATTTTTTAAGACAAATAACCAATTTTATCAATACATTAGCTGCTGCACATCGAATGAATGCCTGTTTCAACAAATCCAGCAAAACTAAATTTTTTTAGATATTGGGTGTGATAATCTTTTTTTTTACATCTCGGTACTTAACTTTTTTTATTTCAATGGGCATTTAGAATAAATTATATAACCACTGCAGTGACATACACACAGCACATGGGTGCATAAGGCGATGCTGAAGAAAAAAGGAGCTCTGTGATGCATACGCAATAAAAATCACTAATAATACCAAATAAAATAAAGCAGATCATGTGCTGATCCTCCCTCTTTAAATCCCCATCTCTTCAATTCCTATAGGTCCATAGATAATTATCAAACCTAATAGCATGTGAATTCTGTGTTGCTGTCCTTTCACTATATAGAATATTAACCTAGTTTCTTAGTATTCCGGTCATATGATGATGCTCCGTAACCGTTATTTTTTTTTATTGAGTATGCATCGTGGGGGCTCTGAGAAAGTTGTGATTTCAGCAATAAAACGTCTAGGGCGCAGTCTGCTATACACTTTTACCAGTGACATTTGAGACATGCTGAATAGCAATGTTTTAAGTTACATATATATAATTACTTTTAATATCTTTACTGTCCTGCACTATGGATATATTTCTGCTTTGGGTCATACACATCTAGTTTCTGAAGAGCTGTTACCTATAGTTTAAGGCCTCTCACTTTGAAAATGTCTGTGAGTGTAATATTTTGCTATATTGCTAGAGAGGTATC